>NW_022991986.1:55000-57500 GCF_902827175.1 Gymnodraco acuticeps | reverse complement strand
TACAGTAGATAAACCTTTTACAAACATAATCTGAGAGCAAACTGCACATTAAACTGTGAATGTGGTCCTTATTATGCAACAGGAAATGTGAGACAGGGAGGCCACACACACACAGCCAATGAAAAACACACACATATGTCCCAAATCAATTAGAAAGTCCCAGAGTTCACAGCTTTACCCACAAACCCTTGCTCCGAGACTAATTATCCAAACACCTCTGCTGCTCCGGTACAAAGAGCTGAGCATCATGGGAAATGAGTCTGATGAACACACACATGCAGGACAATGGAGGAGGGAGATATGAGAGCGGGATTTTAAACACGCGGCAAAATGTTTGATCTTTTATTTGTGTGCATTTCTTATGACACAAGCCTTGGCACACACTGCTGTTCCCATGGGAGAAATACACACACACACACACACACACACACACACACACACACACACACACACACACACACACACACACACACACACACACACACACACACACACACACACACACACACACACACACACACACACACACACACACACACACACACACACACACACACACACACACACACACACACACACACACACACACACACACACACACACACACACACACACACACACACACACACACACACACGTTTTTATTGGACTATAAGTTTGTATATCTCTTAGTTTTAAAATGTGCCTTAATGTGTGTCAGTTCGGCCATTAGCACTTGTACACACACATTTATAAGTAAACATAAAAGTGCTTAGGAGTCGTCCGATGAAAGGGGGGGGGGAGTTACCCACAATGCCCCTGTGCTCCAGCACTGTGACCCAAAACCAATCCACTCAGAAAAATAAAAAATAAATTGAGATGAAGTGCAGCAGCAGTGCTGTGCGAGCCTCACAGACAACAAGGCGCACATGAGGAGCGAGGCAGCAGGGTAAAAAATCTAATTGAGGCATTTTTCCGGCGCGGGGGGGGGCGAACAGTCGGACGTGAGAGAATAAAGGCTCATAATTGCATAATTAGTGCAGTGGATACCTGACACACTGAATGCAGACGTCAAATGAGTTCCTCATCATTTAACCAAACAGAAGAAGGACCAGGCCACGAAATCCACCCTCTCCTCTTCCGTGTCGGGGTTTGTTTGAACACTCACCTCCACTGAAACCTCCTTCGGTTAAACTGCAGAAAAATAACCTTTCCATTTATTCTCCAGTGCTTCCGTTAGTGACCCTTGAACGACGGCTTAGCACTGAAACAATTAGTCCGTAAATCATTAAGTCAATAAGTCAGAATTAATTGACAACAACTGTGATAATTTATGTATTAATCAAGTCGAGTCTAGTTTATTTATGAAGCACGTTTCATTCATCCAATCAAGTCGTTTGTCGAGCAAAACACTCACTCTGCAGTGTTGGTCTCACAGACTCACGGGAATTCCCCCACTTCTGATATTATACAGACTTAACAGTTCATTAACTGAAAATGACAGATTAATTAACAATAAAAACAAATCACAGTCTCTTACAAAGCAGCGACTCCACAAACAGTACTTGCTAATTAAATCAATTAAGTGACAGGAAAACTTATTTTGCAAGCGGTTTCCATATGAGTCAGTGCATTCTAAAAGTGTATTTATTTATATTTTTAAGTGTCTAAATGTTCTTTTTTATTAATTTTATTTAGATGTTTTCATTTTCCTCTCTGTAAAGTACTTTGTTTAGATAAGTGTTTCTTTTAAAAGTGTATTTATCATTACATTTATTAACATTTCATATAAATTGCAAGCTGTATGTGACCAACGTCTTGCTAATTGGGCTCGAAAATGAGTTTTTTTAAATTATTATTTTATTACAGTATATAGAAAATGTTTGTGTGTGCATCCAAAAGCGAAAAACCGTGTCTTTATATTCATTAACTAGTCCAAAAAATGTCCGAAAAGCAACGACTAGGGACATTTTGTAATTGTTTGAAAGAAAAATGACAAAAAAATCTATTATGCAAATAGATGATTAATATTCTGCTAATCTGCTAATCATTTCAGATGTATTGTCAGTGATCACACAGTGAAGAGGCCTCTCTGACATGACTCCTGTAGCAGAGGAATCCACCTGCCACACACACACACACACACACACACACTGAAGTGAATAGGGCTCAAATGGTTCCACTTTGTACCTCCTCCGCTTAATCAAAGCTTCTCTATTCAACAATTTGACCTTTTGTTCAAAACAGGATTATCACCTTCTCTGGTCTTCATTCACCCTTTCTCTCCCCCCCCCTCCCCCCTTTCTTCTCTCGCCCCTCAGCCCGTTTCCAGGGGCGACCCACGTGACGAGGGTAATTGCAATAATTTGTTAAACGCCATGGCAACGGTGGTTAGATGGGAGGGGTTTACGGAAAAAAAAGCAGAAGAAGAATTGGTAGGTTCAGGAAACAAGCGAATCTCTCACTCTGCCAACGGGACGAGAGGAGGACAGGACGACAACAGTGTGTGTGTGTGTGTGTG
>NW_022991986.1:0-52500 GCF_902827175.1 Gymnodraco acuticeps | reverse complement strand
TGTTCAGGTGTATATCAGTATGTAGTGTCTCTACTTTAAAGAGTCCTCTCCTGCTGATGTTCAGGTGTATATCAGTATGTAGTGTCTCTACTTTAAAGAGTCCTCTCCTGCTGATGTTCAGGTGTATATCAGTATGTAGTGTCTCTACTTTAAAGAGTCCTCTCCTGCTGATTCGACTTTATGTTCAGGTGTATCAGTATGTAGTGTCTCTTACTTTAAAGAGTCCTCTCCTGCTGATGTTCAGGTGTATATCAGTATGTAGTGTCTCTACTTTAAAGAGTCCTCTCCTGCTGATGTTTCAGGTGTATATCAGTATGTAGTGTCTCTACTTTAAAGAGTCCTCTCCTGCTGATGTTCAGGTGTATATCAGTATGTAGTGTCTCTACTTTAAAGAGTCCTCTCCTGCTGATGTTCAGGTGTATATCAGTATGTAGTGTCTCTACTTTAAAGAGTCCTCTCCTGCTGATGTTCAGGTGTATATCAGTATGTAGTGTCTCTACTTTAAAGAGTCCTCTCCTGCTGATGTTCAGGTGTATATCAGTATGTAGTGTCTCTACTTTAAAGAGTCCTCTCCTGCTGATGTTCAGGTGTATATCAGTATGTAGTGTCTCTACTTTTAAAGAGTCCTCTCCTGCTGATGTTCAGGTGTATATCAGTATGTAGTGTCTGTACTTTAAAGAGTCCTCTCCTGCTGATGTTCAGGTGTATATCAGTATGTAGTGTCTCTACTTTAAAGAGTCCTCTCCTGCTGATGTTCAGGTGTATATCAGTATGTAGTGTCTCTACTTTAAAGAGTCCTCTCCTGCTGATGTTCAGGTGTATATCAGTATGTAGTGTCTCTACTTTAAAGAGTCCTCTCCTGCTGATGTTCAGGTGTATATCAGTATGTAGTGTCTCTACTTTAAAGAGTCCTCTCCTGCTGATGTTCAGGTGTATATCAGTATGTAGTGTCTCTACTTTAAAGAGTCCTCTCCTGCTGATGTTCAGGTGTATATCAGTATGTAGTGTCTCTACTTTAAAGAGTCCTCTCCTGCTGATGTTCAGGTGTATATCAGTATGTAGTGTCTCTACTTTAAAGAGTCCTCTCCTGCTGATGTTCAGGTGTATATCAGTATGTAGTGTCTCTACTTTAAAGAGTCCTCTCCTGCTGATGTTCAGGTGTATATCAGTATGTAGTGTCTCTACTTTAAAGAGTCCTCTCCTGCTGATGTTTCAGGTGTATATCAGTATGTAGTGTCCTGTACTTAAGAGTCCTCTCCTGCTGATGTTCAGGTGTATATCAGTATGTAGTGTCTCTACTTTAAAGAGTCCTCTCCTGCTGATGTTCAGGTGTATATCAGTATGTAGTGTCTCTACTTAAAGAGTCCTCTCCTGCTGATGTTCAGGTGTATAATCAGTATGTAGTGCTCTACTTTAAAGAGTCCTCTCCTGCTGATGTTCAGGTGTATATCAGTATGTAGTGTCTCTACTTTAAAGAGTCCTCTCCTGCTGATGTTCAGGTGTATATCAGTATGTAGTGTCTCTACTTTAAGAGTCCTCTCCTGCTGATGTTCAGGTGTATATCAGTATGTAGTGTCTCTACTTTAAAGAGTCCTCTCCTGCTGATGTTCAGGTGTATATCAGTATGTAGTGTCTCTACTTTAAAGAGTCCTCTCCTGCTGATGTTCAGGTGTATATCAGTATGTAGTGTCTGTACTTTAAAGCGTCCTCTCTGCTGATGTTCAGGGTATATCAGTATGTAGTGTCTCTACTTTAAAGAGTCCTCTCCTGCTGATGTTCAGGTGTATATCAGTATGTAGTGTCTCTACTTTAAAGAGTCCTCTCCTGCTGATGTTCAGGTGTATATCAGTATGTAGTGTCTCTACTTTAAAGAGTCCTCTCCTGCTGATGTTCAGGTGTATATCAGTATGTAGTGTCTCTACTTTAAAGAGTCCTCTCCTGCTGATGTTCAGGTGTATATCAGTATGTAGTGTCTCTACTTTAAAGAGTCCTCTCCTGCTGATGTTCAGGTGTATATCAGTATGTAGTGTCTCTACTTTAAAGAGTCCTCTCCTGCTGATGTTCAGGTGTATATCAGTATGTAGTGTCTCTACTTAAAGAGTCCTCTCCTGCTGATGTTCAGGTTGTATATCAGTATGTAGTGTCTCTACTTTAAAGAGTCCTCTCCTGCTGATGTTCAGGTGTATATCAGTATGTAGTGTCTCTACTTTAAAGAGTCCTCTCCTGCTGATGTTCAGGTGTATATCAGTATGTAGTGTCTCTACTTTAAAGAGTCCTCTCCTGCTGATGTTCAGGGTGTATATCAGTATGTAGTGTCTCTACTTTAAAGAGTCCTCTCCTGCTGATGTTCAGGTGTATATCAGTATGTAGTTGTCTCTACTTTAAAGAGTCCTCTCCTGCTGATGTTCAGGTGTATATCAGTATGTAGTGTCTCTACTTTAAAGAGTCCTCTCCTGCTGATGTTCAGGTGTATATCAGTATGTAGTGTCTCTACTTTAAAGAGTCCTCTCCTGCTGATGTTCAGGTGTATATCAGTATGTAGTGTCTCTACTTTAAAGAGTCCTCTCCTGCTGATGTTCAGGTGTATATCAGTATGTAGGTCTCTACTTTAAAGAGTCCTCTCCTGCTGATGTTCAGGTGTATATCAGTATGTAGTGTCTCTACTTTAAAGAGTCCTCTCCTGCTGATGTTCAGGTGTATATCAGTATGTAGTGTCTCTACTTTAAAGAGTCCTCTCCTGCTGATGTTCAGGTGTATATCAGTATGTAGTGTCTCTACTTTAAAGAGTCCTCTCCTGCTGATGTTCAGGTGTATATCAGTATGTAGTGTCTCTACTTTAAAGAGTCCTCTCCTGCTGATGTTCAGGTGTATATCAGTATGTAGTGTCTCTACTTTAAAGAGTCCTCTCCTGCTGATGTTCAGGTGTATATCAGTATGTAGTGTCTCTACTTTAAAGAGTCCTCTCCTGCTGATGTTCAGGTGTATATCAGTATGTAGTGTCTCTACTTTAAAGAGTCCTCTCCTGCTGATGTTCAGGTGTATATCAGTATGTAGTGTCTCTACTTTAAAGAGTCCTCTCCTGCTGATGTTCAGGTGTATATCAGTATGTAGTGTCTCTACTTTAAAGAGTCCTCTCCTGCTGATGTTCAGGTGTATATCAGTATGTAGTGTCTCTACTTTAAAGAGTCCTCTCCTGCTGATGTTCAGGTGTATATCAGTATGTAGTGTCTCTACTTTAAAGAGTCCTCTCCTGCTGATGTTCAGGTGTATATCAGTATGTAGTGTCTCTACTTTAAAGAGTCCTCTCCTGCTGATGTTCAGGTGTATATCAGTATGTAGTGTCTCTACTTTAAAGAGTCCTCTCCTGCTGATGTTCAGGTGTATATCAGTATGTAGTGTCTCTACTTTAAAGAGTCCTCTCCTGCTGATGTTCAGGTGTATATCAGTATGTAGTGTCTCTACTTTAAAGAGTCCTCTCCTGCTGATGTTCAGGTGTATATCAGTATGTAGTGTCTCTACTTTAAAGAGTCCTCTCCTGCTGATGTTCAGGTGTATATCAGTATGTAGTGTCTCTACTTTAAAGAGTCCTCTCCTGCTGATGTTCAGGTGTATATCAGTATGTAGTGTCTCTACTTTAAAGAGTCCTCTCCTGCTGATGTTCAGGTGTATATCAGTATGTAGTGTCTCTACTTTAAAGAGTCCTCTCCTGCTGATGTTCAGGTGTATATCAGTATGTAGTGTCTCTACTTTAAAGAGTCCTCTCCTGCTGATGTTCAGGTGTATATCAGTATGTAGTGTCTCTACTTTAAAGAGTCCTCTCCTGCTGATGTTCAGGGTAATATCCGTATGTAGGGTCTCTACTTTAAAGAGTCCTCTCCTGCTGATGTTCAGGTGTATATCAGTATGTAGTTCTCTACTTTAAAGAGTCCTCTCATGCTGATGTTCAGGTGTATATCAGTATGTAGTGTCTCTACTTTAAAGAGTTCCTCTCCTGCTGATGTTCAGGTGTATATCAGTATGTAGTGTCTCTACTTTAAAGAGTCCTCTCCTGCTGATGTTCAGGTGTATATCAGTATGTAGTGTCTCTACTTTAAAGAGTCCTCTCCTGCTGATGTTCAGGTGTATATCAGTATGTAGTGTCTCTACTTTAAAGAGTCCTCTCCTGCTGATGTTCAGGTGTATATCAGTATGTAGTGTATCTACTTTAAAGAGTCCTCTCCTGCTGATGTTCAGGTGTATATCAGTATGTAGTGTCTCTACTTTAAAGAGTCCTCTCCTGCTGATGTTCAGGTGTATATCAGTATGTAGTGTCTCTACTTTAAAGAGTCCTCTCCTGCTGATGTTCAGGTGTATATCAGTATGTAGTGTCTCTACTTTAAAGAGTCCTCTCCTGCTGATGTTCAGGTGTATATCAGTATGTAGTGTCTCTACTTTAAAAAGTCCTCTCCTGCTGATGTTCAGGTGTATATCAGTATGTAGTGTCTCTACTTTAAAGAGTCCTCTCCTGCTGATGTTCAGGTGTATATCAGTATGTAGTGTCTCTACTTTAAAGAGTCCTCATACTGCCTGTGCTGCAGCACCTCTTTTCACCCTCTGTCTGAAACCAGAGCCCAGATTGCTCTGATTGGTTAGCTGGCCGGCTCTGTTGTGATTGGTCGACCGCTTAGAGATGTCCCGCCCCTTAGCCTCTCATGTGTTGGAGCGCTAGCCAATAGAAGAGCCACTGTGAGACATGGAAAAGTGTCACAGTGTTGACTGATGAAACCCAAATTAATCAGCCAAGTGTAAATGTGGCTTACAATATAGAGCTCAATGTCCTTCCATGCTTCTGAGATGTCAATAAGTGTGTAACTGTAGAAAAGTATTCACCCTGTGAAGCGTGTAGGAAATAGGAAGTGTTCTTTTAAGCAAACAGCATCCCTGGATAATTGAGACAAATCTGCCTGATCTTTAAAGTTACAATACATTTGTTGTATTTTTAGTTCCGGCCGTTTCCCCAGAAGTATCATTTAAATGTCACCTTATCATAATAAAAAAACTGACAAAGAGTGCATGTTAAACTTGGTATTCAAAGGAAGAATTATTAAGTATTTTCACGGATCATGCACCTTCAAATCTCTCTCCTGCCCTTTTCATTTTGCGAGGATAATGTGGTCTTTGGTGGAAAATGTCAGCGCAGTGCCCTGCTGAGGTTTCCTTCATCTCTCGTCCAAATTCAGTTTTAAAAGGCCTCTTTTATTATTACCGCTGCTGTTGAATCCCAAATTGTGTTAATACAGTCCAACCTTTCCATAAACACTTACTGGAGGGTCAATTTTCACATGTTTTTGACTATTTTATTACATGCAGTTTATCAGAACACTTTGATTTAGTCAGCTTAAGTATAATTAAGTGACTTTAGCAATGTTTTGATATTCTAGAAACAGTGGTAGGGTGCGAAAAATTTACATTTCATTCATATTTCTTATTCATGTTTTGAAAAGATTTGTTTTTGTGAAGTTTCCTTGGAGGAAAAATGATTCAGAGAGGTAAAAAAAATGGGCTGGCCAGCTGCGCTAATCTAACCAGTTTCAGTATTAAAGGAGTCTGAATAAAAAACTAAATGAAATCCATTTGCGTCCCTGCAGGTGGGGAAGCAGTAAATACACGAGTGTGGTTTTGAGTGTGTGTGAAGCAGAATTTTGCAGCAGTAGTCATTTGGAGAGCTGAACTCACGGAGTAGTATTTCTACCTGTATTTCTACATCGGCTTTTCTGCCAGTTCAAGTCAATTAACTCAAAATGCAGTTACACACATTAACCCTCTCCTCCGTTTACCCTCCTCTTGGTGAAGTAGTAAATACATCAGTGTGGTTTTGAGTGTGTGTGAAGCGGAGTTTTTGTCATTTGGAGAGCTGTACTCACGGAGTAGTATTTCTTGATGTGGCGCCGGATGTCGAGCAGCAGTTTGTTGCAGATGTTGACGGCCTGGTCGATGGGACGTTCCCCACAGGGCAGGTGGCAGCAGCGCAGCAAACTGGGCTCACACTTCAACCCCTGAAACACAGACAAAGTGGCGCCATTAATTAACTGATGCTTAGAACAAGGGCTGTGCGATTATAAAAATCATGATTATTTTTGTCAATAATTGATATCACGATTATTAAATACGATTATTCATTGACTTTGAAAACATCCATTTATTGAACTTTAAAACAAATACAAATAATAATTTGAACAGTATCTTTTTAACTGTTGATCACCCTGAACGTATAATTCAACTGAAAAACCAATACAAAAATAAATGATACATTTACATTTAAATAAATAATATCAAAATAATAAATACCAATTAACAAGATCAACAAATATTTTGGAGAGCACTTCAACAAGCTACTAAACATATGTAAATATGATTAATACAAATAAATTAGACTAACATAAATTAGATTAAATATGTTGCAGTGCACTGTCACAACCAAGCAAAGCAAAATAATCGTTTTTTTCGATTATGTTGTTTTCGTAATTGTGGCAGGCCAAAATCATAATTGCGATTAAAATACGATTAATTGCACAGCCCTACTTCGAACAACTCTTTGCAAACACAATCCTACTCACTGTAGTGCTACATGTCTCCTGCTACGGTCATGTTGTACTTTCTTAAACCTTTCCTTCGAATATTTTATGAATTGTAAGGTGTCCTTGCTTTGAAAGGCGCCTCTAAATAGAATTCATTATTATTATAGTTTGAGTATCTTGAACGTCAAAAAAGGTGGATTTTTTCTTCGCCAAATGAAAGCCAACCTGTCTCGGCGGCACCTACGTTATTACACATAACACAACAGAAATAAATACGATTTAAAAATAAGTTGAAATAGAAATGAATGATACAAAAATAGAATTATAAAACGGAAAAGTCAAATCAAGCAATCTGATTGGTTCTTAGCCATGATATAATGAGCGTATATCACGGGTAGAATTGTAGTTACTTTTCACAAGTCAGTATCCCTCCGGGTCTGAGAAAAAGCTACAACCGCTACATTACATCCGTTACGAAACTAACTAACTAACAAAGCTTAAGATGGAAACATTTAAGGTTAACTTGGACCTCCGGGGGGGTCTCACTATGGAGGAGTGGATTGAGGAGTGCCTATCTTCAGAAGAAAAAGCACCTAAACGACGACATGCAGAGCTACGTGAGAGCAGGTAGACCAACTGGAAAAGTACCACCATTCAAAAGCTTTCTGACTCGGGTCTTGAAACAAAGCAGAGAAATGATGACCGTTAGTGGCCACAGGTGCGAAAGCTCTCTCCAGAGCTACTGGAAGCCCAATCTCGGGGACCGGAGAAAGTGGAGCAATATTCTCGCCACGCCAAGCAACAGCCTAGAACAGGGGTGCCCAACCTTTTTTGAACCAAGAGCTACTTTTAAAGTTGCCAGTCTGCCGAGATCTACCAGTCCAAATAGAGAGGCGTAGCCATTACTGACAGCCTACTACCAGGTAAATACACACTTCTACTTGTATAAAACTGACCTTTGCACGATTAATACTTCATAAAATACTGCAGATCCTTTATCTTACCTCTTTCTAATCTACACACACACAAGTATTTAACTGAAGTTACACAACAGTGTTGTTGATACAGAGTTGGAGTTTATGCACACGTCACTACAGTGGGTAATGTTTTCAAGAAACATTGAACAGTGCTGCCACATATGACACAGGACAAAAATAAAAGACTCTGAACCCTTTCTTTGCCATTAAAATTAGGCTTACTAATAAGACAACTCAGGAATCTGCTGCCAAAGTGCAATAAAAAAGACAAAATTAATAGAATCAAACCCTTTTTTTGTTGCATTTTAGTAGATTATAAAAATAAATGCCTTTAAAATAGGATGCAAGCAACACTAGCTTCTTAACCTGAATTGATAATAGACTATAATCAATTTAAGTTTGCATTCTTATACCATTTTGTACAATAATTATAATGAATAAGTTCAAACAAACTGAAACTTACAGCTGATTAATAACGGTATCTAACTTGAGTTTTTATTATATCAAAAACCTGTTGAAATGCTTCTGTTATTTTTACTGTCCCCAAAAAGCGCGTCGGCAGCCTCCAGGAATGCTTCTTTCACAACTTCGCCGTCTTTGAAAGACTTCATGTGTTTCGCAAGAACGTGACTGACACGATAAGATGCTCTGGTAGCAGCCTTGCTCTTGTTGTTGGGCCTGGTGGAAATGGACTGCTGTGCATTTAGCTGTCCTTTCAGGCCCCTCCCCTTTTGGAGCGTAGGGCAGAATTAGGAGGGAATTCCGTCTCGTTGCGTTTGTGCACTGTTTTGAAATGCCGCTCCTAAATTACCCTTCTTCGATAAAGCCACGCTCGCATTGCAGATGAGACAGATGGACTTTGAATTGGAATAGATACAAAAATAATCATTCTCCCACTCGGAGTGAAAATTATATAATTTGGGCTTTTTTGCTTCTGCCATAATTGCGTTGTGTGCGGACTGGCACTCCTGTTGACACGGACAACGTCAGCGAACTAGTGCACTCCCCACCAGCCATGCCCCCGACACATGGGCTCACGCCGGCCAATCACAAAGCTTTGATGCGTTCAAGTGCATTATTCTGGCACAGGAAGATTATGTTATAGGACATTAACGATAAAACCGAATATTGTTGTTCTATTTTTAGACACATCTCACGATCGACTGGGAATCTCCCCGCGATCGACCGATCGATCGCGATCGACTGGTTGGGCACCCCTGGCCTAGAACAACCTCAACCTATACAAGTAACCACGTAAGCCATGCTACCGATGCTGGACAGTTTTTCAGTGGGTGCACAATAAACGGCAACATACAAATGAATGTAAATAAATAGCCAAATAATCGATCAACGCTCTCTGTCTAATATGGGTTCGCTAATTACCCTGAAGTGAGCGATTGCTTAAATATAATATAACATTTTTTTTTAATAAAAGTTTAAATTAAATAGTTACAAATAAATAATAATAATATTTATATATTTTTTTTTTACTATTTAATTTTAGAATTGTTTTTTTTAAATGTCTATTTCTATTTGAGTATCATTAATTTAATATAATAATGATTAATAAATAATTAATTTAATTATTTTTTAATATTGTATCACAGTCGTTTGTCTTATTTAAAGCAAATATAGCTTTCTTGCTGTTCCGAGTATCTTTATAATGTATTGCACTTATTCTAAGTTGTTTTGGATAAAAGTGTCAGCTCAAATAAACGTATTGTAATGTTACGTATATCTAGGTTTCTGAACACGGGGAAACCTGCGATACACTCCTTTTCCGTCACCAGTAGTCGAGCAGGCGTTTCTCTTTTTAAAAGAGATGTCACACTAAAACTGTTCTCAGGTGAAATTGCCTTTGTAGAAAACATGTGGGGCTTTTACCTTTTGATTGTCACATGATGGAGTTAGTTATAAAGGCTTTTAGAGAAAAGCATTTACTACAATCTCAATCCAACGACTACAATGTGACTCCCGGCAGAGTTAATACATGTTGCGTCCGGTGCATTCATATGTGTGTGCACAGGGACTGATCAAAGCAGTTCCCCAACATAACAACCACAGGCCATTCCCTTTACACCTGAACAAAGCACATGCCACAGAAGTGGAAAGTGTAAAAGGTTCACAGCACCCCTGAGTGCAGGACATTTTAACATTATTGTAGCCTGAAGAGAAGGAGGTCACCATGACCTTAATAACACTCAATTGACAGCACGGTTTACAGCTAATGCAATGAACGAAGAAGTCACGGAACAAAACAATTACACTAAATATAACAGCTTTAAAACATTTAGATGATGCATTGACGGCAGCAAGAAAAGCTTTCTGCAGGAAGTCAATGACTCACAGGTATGCCACACGGACCTACAACGGGTATGCCCACGCCACACGGGCCTACAACGGGTATGACCACGCCACACGGGCCTACAACAGGTATGACCACGCCACACGGGCCTACAACAGGTATGCCCACGCCACACGGGCCTACAACAGGTATGACCACGCCACACGGGCCTACAACAGGTACGCCACACGGACCTACAACAGGTATGACCACGCCACACGGGCCTACAACGGGTATGCCCACGCCACACGGGCCTACAACAGGTATGACCAAGCCACACGGGCCTACAACAGGTACGCCACACGGACCTACAACAGGTATGAACACCGCCACACGGCCTACAACAGGTACGCCACACGTGACCGTACAACAGGTATGCACGCCACACGGACCTACACGGACCTACAACGGTTATGCCACCACGCCCAACATCGGGCCTACAACAGGATGACCCACGCCACACGGTCCTACAAACAGGTATTGCCCACGCACAGCAACGGACCTACAACGTGTGATGCCCACGCTCACACGGAGCCTACAACAGGTATGACCACGCCACACGTGTGCTACAACAGGTACGCCACACGGACCTACAACAGGTATGACCACGTCACAAACACGGCCTACAACGGGTAATGTGCCCACGCCACACGGGCCCTACAAGCAGGTATGACCAAGCCACACGGGCCGACAACAGGTACGGCCAACACGGAACCTACAACAGGTATTACCACGCCACGAACGGGCCTACAACCAGTGTAACGCTCACACGGAGGCTTACAACAGGTATGACCACGCCATACAGGCACGGACCTACAACAGGTGAATGAACACGCCACAAACGGGCCTACAACAAGGGTATGACCACGACCACACGGGCCTACAACAGGTATGACCCAGTCCACACGGACCTAAACGGTAATGACCACATGCCACACGGGCCTACAACAGGTATGCCACATCGGGCATACAAACAGGTATGGCCACAACGGACCTAACAACAGTTTATGACCACGCCACACGGGCCTACAACAGGTATGCCACACGGGCCTCAACAGAGCAGGTTGACCCACGCACACGGGCCTACAACAGGTATGACCACGTCACACGGGCCTACAACGGGTATGCCCACGCCACACGGGCCTACAACGGGTATGCCCACGCCACACGGGCCTACAACGGGTATGACCACGCCACACGGGCCTACAACAGGTATGCCCACGCCACACGGGCCTACAACGGGTATGCCCACGCCACACGGACCTACAACGGGTATGCCCACGCCACACGGGCCTACAACAGGTATGACCACGCCACACGGGCCTACAACAGGTACGCCACACGGACCTACAACAGGTATGACCACGCCACACGGGCCTACAACGGGTATGCCCACGCCACACGGGCCTACAACAGGTATGACCAAGCCACACGGGCCTACACCAGGTACGCCACACGGACCTACAACAGGTATGACCACGCCACACGGGCCTACAACAGGTATGACCACGCCACACGGGCCTACAACGGGTATGACCACGCCACACGGGCCTACAACAGGTATGACCACGCCACACGGGCCTACAACGGGTATGACCACGCCACACGGGCCTACAACAGGTATGACCACGCCACACGGGCCTACAACGGTATGACCACGCACACGGGCCTACAAAGGGTATGACCACGCCACACGGGCCTACAACAGGTATGACCACGCCACACGGGCCTACAACGGGTATGACCACGCCACACGGGCCTACAACGGGTATGACCACGCCACACGGGCCGACAAATGTCCTTTTTTGGGAGGAAATACATCAGATTTTGGTAACACTTTATATTAAAGGTGGGGTAGGTAATTTTGGAGAAAGCAGCTCGAGTGCGCTAGAATTTGAAAATACACAACCGGAAAAAATCTGCCACTTCCTTACAGAGCCCCTCCTCCAACACACACGAACGCGCACATGACCAATGAGGGCACGAGATCAGTTTGTGCCCAGATGGAAGGCTGACAGGCAGGTAGGCCATCCAGTTACTTTAGCCGGCTCAGATGATTGGTCGTGCTTTTTACAGCGCCACGGCTTCCACTGATGATATTCTTTTATGGATTTTTTGTCAAAGCACTTCAGATATTCATTGCTATGGGATGTTAAGAGCATTCCATGGAATATAACAACAAGTGTATCTCGAGACGGTTTCTCAAACTTACCTACCCCACCTTTAAGGTACACAAATGAACAATCAACTAGTTGTTAATTAACATGCATATTAGCAGTATATTGGCTTATTAATGCCTTATTCTGCATGACCATATTCTACAAGTATATTATGGGTCTAATAAGGCAGTAGTACCACAATAATAGTCATTCTCCCATAATAACACTTAACAAATATGATCTATTCTTATGTAACAAGAAATTAAACTATAAGTGTTAATAACTCAAAATTAGGTATTTATATCTAAGAATATGTTTTGGGGTATTGACAGTTTGGCTACCAATGTGATATTGAACTGTATGTTTCATATTTGCACATTTATATTTTTGTAAAATGTGTACTGAAGGTTAGACAGGAAACCGGGTACAGGAAGTAGGAGAAAGTCAACTGAATAGCATGGCAGTAGACTGCTACTAACTTTCCCTATGCAACCTGAAGAGTAAAAGGGTCAAGTCCGTCAGAAAGCAATGACTTTAAGTGTAAGCCTTACACTGTAAGGATTAGTAACATGTATTGTGTTTATGTGATGACATTTGGAGATGTTAAAACACAATGAGAAAATGCGTTAGCCATACGGCTAGCGTTAGCATACATGCTAGCGTTAGCCATATGGCTCTGGCGTTAGCCATAAGAGCCTGTATACATGCTTATTGCACAGCTAGCATTAGCTATATTTGCCTTGTTTACACTTAGCGATCCTATGTGTTAATCTGTATGTTACACTTGCATGTATGAGATCATTAAGTGCCTTGTAACAAATAAGTCAATAAAGGAGCATGGCTGCTCATTCCCTGGCTCTCAAAAGAGTTTGGCTGGCTGTGTTCACACTGAGACAGTACAACACATAGAGAGAACAGTACACCTAGTGTGTAAGTACATACAAGCAGGTTCCCACAGTATGATCACAAATACATCAACTCTGTTAAAAATCAGTTTTTATTAAAAAAGTACAGGCTGCATGTGTGTTCTCAGCCTTGGAGAAACTTGACATGTTTTGTTATGTGTCTGAACCTCTCTTTAGTGGTTCATTAATAAAACAGATATTACAACGTGTGCCTACTTTGTTCATGTACTGTTGAGGTTAATTTCAGTAGCTTTGTGCTATAATGTATTTACAAAGCGTGAAGAGGAGGCAACTTTAGAATAGGGAACCTGTTCAGGTCAATTAGAGTCAAACTACTAGCGTATTGGTTATGAGCAAGACTTCACTTTAATGTTCTTAGATATAAATACCTAATTTTGAGTTATTTAGACACAATTAACACTTAAAGTGTCATGTCTTGTTACATAAGAATAGATCATATTTGTTAAGTGTTATTATGGGAGAATGACTATTCTTGTGGTACTACTGCCTTATTAGACCCATATTGAGCAGAGCATATTAAGACCAAAACTCATGTACAACAACTTCCTCACTTGCAATAAATCAGCACTAATTAGAGGGTTATTGAGGAAAAACTCAACTAATGGCTTATTGTAGAATAAAGTAATGTAGAATAAGGCATTAATAAGTGTTTTATAATGACTAATAAACAGCCAATATACTGCTAATATGAATGTTAATTAACAACTAGTTGATGGTGAATTTGTGTACCTTAATATAGAGTGTTACCCAGATTTTCTGCCAGTTTAACCCAATCAACTCCTCTTCCTCTCCTCAGTTTACCCTCCTCTTCCTCTCCTTCATGTGTTTTTATTCCTTCCTGTTTGTTCTGGATGAAAGCAGCCTCCCCCCTTCTCCTCCCTCCCACTCTCATTCCAAGCTTCATAACAGGAATCTCCCCTCCCAAACAAATCATATCGACAAAAATAAAAACTCCCCGGTTAAATTATTGCTTCACAGTTTTTAATAAAAACACTCAAGGATGACGTGTGAAGCTTCTGATCAAAGTTTAAATATTTAAAAACCAAGGATCGTATCTTTTAACATTCCTTCAAGTATTTTTCAACAACCCAAACAACTGTCACGTTGAAAAGCCCTCTAGAAAACTCTTTAATAAACATTTGTGTCTCGCCCTGACTGTTCATTCATGTCTCTTCTCTTGTCAGAAAATAGAAAGAAAGCTTTTGCAGTTGGTCAAAGTTCAAGGTGTCAGTCTAAATCCCAAATACATTCACCCCAATATAACGTAAATCAGAGAAAAGCAAGAAAATCTCCACATTTGAGGATGAAAACAGCATTTTCTGACATTTTTGGTAGAAAGATTACTTCAACAATATCAAAAAGCAGATTTTTTTCAACTGAATCTGCTACAGCCAATTCATGTGGAAATAAACCTGTGTATCTGCTGAAGTGCACTTTAAATAGCTTCCTCAAAGACTTTAAAACTATTTTAACAACATGTATACCGTCGACCCTGACTGTTTTCTTTCCCGTCTTTGCTTTATTAAAACTGAACCGAGGGAAATCCCTGCAGTTTATCCAGATTTTCTCCCTGTTTCTTAATCTTTCCGCCCTCCCTCCACCATCAAACATCTTCTCCCCCTCTGTCTGTCCTCCATCATCCGTCACGCCTCCTCCGAACATCTCTGGCTCTGATTCAGCGCCGGAGTCAAGGCCCAACTGTCCTCCCTCTCCCTGAGCTGTTAGACCATGCTCACCACCCTAATTAACTTACCGTCTTATCACTTTCTGCGTGTGCGTGTGTGTGTGTGTGCATACCGGCCTCTGACACATGCTGGAAAATCAAACCAGTAATCAGACAGATGTTGGTTGGTTCAGAGTGATTCCAACACACATTTAAAGACTAAACTTAACACAACAAGTAAGGCAATTTGTGTTTGGTAGATCATTTCTATGTTGTAACAATGCTTTTTGGCAATATATCTTATACCGTTGGAAAGCCTGTTTTCTTACCTTTCCAATGGTACCACATTTGTGAGGAAGAAGCTTTTGTGGGACGAACAGCAGAGCTGAGTATATGGGGTGCGCCCATGAAAAATATTGCCAAAAAGCATTGTTACAACATAGAAATCCTCTACCAAACACAAATTGCCTTACTTTTTGTGTTACGTTTATATTCTACTGTTAAAGTATTAGACCCCATTTACACGCATACGAAACGCAAACGAACCGAATACGATCAAAAAAGTCTTCCGTTCACACGAGAGCGCTGGAGACGCTGTAGTACATATGCCGGGCCTGTAAGTGGCGCTGTACTTCCGCCACAAAATACACCAAAAGCAGCGAAGAAGACCCCCGAGCATGGTTGCCCTTCTGGTTATTCCCCGCGGTGGATTTAGCAACATGTAGTTCATGTAGTTCTCCATGTCCACTTGTTGCTGATGGTTGTGGTAGAGGAGCAGTAGATGTTGCTCTAACATCTGTAGCATGGTCAGTAGCTAGCAGAGGCGGGGCTATGGCTTCATCGTTATCAGGAAAGTATTGTATAGGACGTACACACGGAGCCGTTTGGCCCCCCAGAGCATTCCGTCCGCAGATCTATCCACCTTGGGACCCGTTATCGTTTCCGTGGTTCCGTTACGGCCTCGTGTGAACGAACGGGCTATACGAAAGAGAAAAGTAGCGGATACGACCGTTTGCGTTCTCGTGTAAACAGCACCTTAGGAGAAAGTATGTGTTTAAGGGCTGCAACAACTTGTTTTAAATATCAATTAATATCTGGATTATGGTGTAAAATACAGAAAATTGTAAACAATCGACATCCCAGTTTTGTAAAGTCCATCCATCCATCCATCCATCCATCTTCTCCCGCTTATCCGTGGTCGGGTCGCGGGGGTAGCAGTTCCAGCAGAGAGCCCCAAACTTTCTTTTCCCTGGCGACATCAACCAGCTCTGACTGGGGGATCCCAAGGCGCTCCCAGGCCAGCGAAGAGATATAATCCCTCCACCTGGTCCTAGGTCTACCCCTTGGTCTCTTCCCAGCTGGACGTGCCTGGAACACCTCCCTAGGGAGGCGCCCAGGTGGCATCCTAACTAGGTGCCCGAACCACCTCAACTGGCTCCTTTCGACGCGAAGGAGGAGCGGCTCAACTCCGAGTCCCTCCCTGATGACCGAACTTCTCACCTTATCCCTAAGGGAGACACCAGCCACCCTGCGGAGAAAACCCATCTCGGCCGCTTGTATCCGCGATCTCGTTCTTTCGGTCATGACCCATCCTTCATGACCATACGTGAGGGTAGGAACGAAAATGGCCCGGAAGACCGAGAGCTTTGCCTTCTGGCTCAGCTCCCTTTTCGTCACAACGGTGCGGTAAAGCGACTGCAGTACCGCTCCCGCTGCTCCGATTCTCCGGCCCATCTCACGCTCCATTGTTCCCTCACTCGAGAACAAGACCCCGAGATACTTGAACTCCTTCACTTGGGGTAAGGACTCATTCCCTACCTGGAGTGGACAGTCCATCGGTTTCCTGCTGAGAACCATGGCCTCAGATTTGGAGGTGCTGATCCTCATCCCAGCCGCTTCACACTCGGTTGCGAACCGATCCAGTGAGTGCTGAAGGTCGCAGACCGATGAAGCCATTAGAACCACATCATCTGCAAAAAGCAGTGGTGCAATCCTTAGTCCACCGAACTGCAGACCCCCTCCCCCATGACTACGCCTCGAAATCCGATCCATGTATATTACAAACAGGATTGGTGACAAAGCGCAGCCCTGGCGGAGGCCAACCCTCACCGGAAATGGGTCCGACTTACAGCCGAGGACCCGGACACAGCTCTCGCTTTGGGAGTACAGAGATTGGATGGCCCTGAGTAGAGACCCCCTCACCCCATACTCCCGCAGCACCTCCCACAGTAACTCCCTGGGAACTCGGTCATACGCCTTCTCCAAGTCTACAAAACACATGTAGACCGGATAAGCGTACTCCCAGGCCCCCTCCAGGATCCTTGCGAGAGTAAAAAGCTGATCCGTCGTTCCACGACCAGGACGGAATCCGCATTGTTCCTCCTCAATCTGAGGTTCGACAATCGGCCTGACCCTCCTTTCGAGTACCTTAGAGTAAACTTTCCCGGGGAGGCTGAGTAGTGTGATGCCTCTGTAATTGGCACACACCCTCTGATCCCCCTTTTTAAATAGGGGAACCACCACCCCGGTCTGCCACTCCTTCGGTACTGTTTCCGACTTCCACGCAACGTTGATGAGACGTGTCAACCATGACAGTCCCTCAACACCCAGAGCCTTCAGCATTTCCGGGCGGATCTCATCCACCCCCGGGGCTTTGCCACTGTGGAGTTGTTTGACGACCTCAGTGACCTCCCCCCGGGAGATTGGTGTTGATCCCCCGTCATACTCCAGCTCTGCCTCTAACATAGAGGGCGGAGTTGTCGGGTTCAGGAGTTCCTCAAAGTGTTCCTTCCAACGCCCTAACACTCCATCAGTTGAGGTCAACAACGTCCCATCCTTACTGTACACAGCTTGGATGGTTCCCTGCTTCCCCCTCCTGAGGTGTCGGACAGTTTTCCAGAACAACTTTGGTGCCGCCCGAAAGTCCTTCTCCATGTCTTCTCCGAACTTCTCCCACACCCGCTGCTTTGCCTCGGCCACGGATGAGGCTGCTGCCCTTCGGGCCTGTCGGTACCTTGCAACTGCCTCGGGAGTCCCCCGGGATAACAAATCCCTGAAGGCCTCCTTCTTCAGTCGGACGGCTTCCCTGACCACCGGTGTCCACCAGGAGGTTCGAGGGTTACCGCCCCTTGAGGCACCTAGGACCTTGAGACCACAGCTCCCCGCCGCGGCTTCGGCAATAGAGGCTTTGAACACCGACCACTCTGGTTCAATGTCCCCAACCTCCACAGGAATGCCCGAAAAGCTCCGCCGGAGGTGTGAGTTGAAGGCCTCCTGAACTTGGGCCTCCTCCAGACGTTCCCAGTTCACCCGAACTACACGTTTGGGCTTACCAGGTCTATCCAGAGGCTTCCCCCGCCACTCGACCCAACTCACCACCAGATGGTGATCAGTTGACAACTCCGCCCCTCTCTTTACCCGAGTGTCCAAAACATACGGCCTCAGGTCCGATGATACGATAACGAAATCGATCATGGACCTTCTGCCTAGGGTGCTCTGGTACCACGTACACTTATGAGCATCCTTATGTTCGAACATGGTGTTTGTTATGGCCAATCCATGACTAGCACAGAAGTCCAGTAACAAACCACCACTCCGGTTCAGATCAGGGGGGCCGTTCCTCCCAATCACGCCCCTCCAAGTGTCTCCATCATTGCCCACATGTGCGTTGAAGTCTCCCAGCAAGATTAAAGAGTCCCCTTCAGGAGCCCCATACAGGACTCTTTCCAGGGTCTCCAAGAAGGCCGTATACTCTGAACTGCTGTTGGGTGCATAAGCACACACAACAGTCAGAGTTTTCCCCCCCATAACCCGCAGGCGTAGGGAGGCGACCCTCTCGTCCACTGGGGTAAACTCCAACAAAGAAGCACCTAACCGGGGACTTGTGAGTATCCCCACACCCGCCCGGCGCCTCACACCTTGAGCAACTCCGGAGAAGAATAGAGTCCAACCCCTATCCAGAAGTAAGGTTCCAGAGCCGACGCTGTGCGTAGAGGTGAGCCCAACCAGATCCAACTGGTAACGCTCCACCTCCCGCACAAGCTCCGGCTCCTTCCCCCCCAGAGAGGTGACGTTCCACGTCCCCAAAGCCAGCTTCTGTCGCCCGGGTCTGGTCCGTCGAGACCCTCCGCTTTCACTGCCACCCTTCTGGCAGCGCACCCGACCCCATTGATGTTTCCCGTAGGTGGTGGGCCCGCGGGACGGAGAAGCGGAGGTGTTGCCCACGTTGCCTTTTCGGGCTGGGCCCGGCCGGGCTCCGTGGCAAGCCCGGCCACCAGACGCTCGCCGACGAGTCCTCCTTCTGGGCCTGGCTCCAGAAGGGGACCCCGGGCTTCCTCCGGGCCGGGTATCCTCACTTCTTGTATCGTCTTTCATGAGGTCTTTTGAAAAAAGGTCTTTGTTTTGTAAAGTCCAAGAGATGAAATGTCTTGTTCACTTTAATACAATGTAAAACCGAGAAGAGCAGGACATCGTCTAAAAACACAATTTAAAGATCTTTTTGAAAGACGATTAACCTAAATTAGAAAAGTGATTATTTCTCTTTATCAACTTGTTGCAGCTCTAAAACATTAGATTAAGTCAAACTAAATTGGATAGTTTTTTGTTATGTTTCCTGTGTGTGTGTGTGTGTGTGTGTCTCACTTGAAACATACCAGTGTATCTGCTGCAGTGTGTCATGATATGAGTGTGTGTTTATAATACTCCTTTTTTATTTTAATGCAAGTTCTCCCCGCCTTCAGAGGACCGAGCGTTGTCAGTTTTATTAGTGTCTCTCAGACGAGGAAAAGCTGTGTGCCCTGCTCCTCATTAGACGCTGATAACACACACACACACACACACACACACACACACACACACACACACACACACGACCTTGGCCTGACAAATGGTAGGAGATCAGTGTGTGTGTGTGTGTGTGGCAGGGGTTAAGGAAAGGCTTTTCAAGTTGTGGAGTCCAAACTATGCCAATGAAAACAGAGTCGGCGTTGGAGCCAGGCAGCTGTCTAAAAATACAGACGCAGACACAATATGGAGGATGATTGCAGCGAGAGTCCTTCACAGAAAGAAACTCCTTTTCGTGCTCGAGTCACGACCAAAAATTCATTTAAACTAGTTAAACACACCAATGGTGATTAAAGCAATCTTCTCTTCGTCTTTATTTGAATCTCTCTGATGTGTGTGCATCTCCACAACTCCTTCTGCTGCGGCATAAGATATAGCTTGATCATTGTTAGCTATTCTTTATTCAGTCCTAGTCATGTCATAAATGTCCCTATTAGTTTCCCTTTATTGTATTTGATCAGCTGTTTTAGTTGACTGAACATCTGGGCATTTTAGTCTTATTGTTAAAGAAAAACCCCTCACTATTTTAGTAGAGCTTCCGTCAATGAAAGGTGGTTTACTCATTAGGTTTACATGTATTATTTCAGCCAAAATATTGTTTAATTCCCAAGATTTGTTGTTGAAAGACAGATTTGAGTAAACATTTAGTAGTTTTTTTAACTAGATTTATTGTCTTTCTTCATCTAGAATATTGCATGATACCAGATAAATGTACTTAAGTACAGTAACAAAGTATTTGTACTCCACTTCTTCCCACCTCTGCATTCAGGACAATAAGGAGCAGCTCCGTTTAGGTTGGAAAATATCTACTTTCTTTGTAGGTGAGACGATCATTACGATGCTCATATTTCCCCGTTGATTGTGAAGCTAAAGTCACGAGTTCATGTGTTTTTTTTTACCTTAAAGACTGGCAGCAAAAGGAGACATTTAACCTGGTTCTGTCCAAACTATTTCTCGGTCCGGTGACTTCCTGGAGTCTCTTCTTGTCTTCAGAGTGATAAGAAGAAAGTCCCTGAACTCGGCCAAGACATGGTTCCAGCACAGGGTCCAACTCTTCATAAGATCACGACTTTCTACATTTCTGATGGTCACAGCTAGTGTTTATATAATAAATAATAAAGCCAGTGGCAACTTGTAATTTTTTCGTTGTTGATGAAGATATTTAGTCGTATTTGATCAAATGAACACTGGTGGCATTGGTTTCATATGAACTCAGTTGCCAGTTCATCAGGTACAGCGAGCTAAAACTAAGTCAAAATACAAGCATCATATCCTCCCTGCACTGCGTGGTTAACACAGTATGATGTTGCCGATAAAAGTATTTCCACCATAAGGCCCATTGTGACGGCGTCAGAGGTTGCGCTAGCCTTTTTCGATGCCCGTCGGCCTTTACACAACTCTGACGATGGGGGGGGGGGGGAAGCATGCTCGTGAACTGTCAACGGGGGGGGGCGTGCTGCACCTCGCGGGAGCGTGCACAGCGTAAAGCCAAAACTCAGACATTTCAATGATTTGTACGGCACAGTTAGGTTTGGAAACGGTATGATTTCCTTTTTGGAGGGCATGCATAACACCGGACTGCTTTCAGATGTGTCCGTCATTGTTAAAACAACGGAAAATATTCGGTTAACGTGACCTCTGCTAGGCGTATACAGAAAATATAATGTATAATGAAGTTAAGTGGAAAAATACAGTTTTCCTAATGTTTGAGGATAAATATAAGTGTTCAAATCTTTTAGTAAGCGGACATAGGTTACGTTTTTTTAACTACATGTATTGTCTTTGTTCATCTATAACATTGCTTATAAAATAAATAATAAAACCATGAAAAAGCCAGTAGAGACTCTTTGTTTAGTCATAATCAGAAACACATTCAATTAAAAAAATGTGTTGATGAAGATATTTAGTTTTAGTTGACAACATTTCATATGAACTCAGTTATCAGTTCATCAGGTACAGCGAGCTAAAACTAAGTCTAATACAACTTGCCTGCACTTTGTGGTTAACACAGTATGAAGTTGCAGATAAGTATTTCCACCAGAAGGCCCCTTGTGGTTAAGCTAATACAGTAAATATAAATTGAAGGATATCTGAAAAATACAGTTTTCCTAAAGTTTGTGGATAAATATAGCTGTTCAAATATGTTAGTAAGCGGACATAGTAGCATAGCCATAGGTAGGGCTGCTCAATTAATCGCAATTACGATTTTGGCTTGCAACGATTATGAAAACAACATAATTGAAATAAAATGATTATTTGTTTTTAAAATTATTTGTTGTATTGGTTTTCCAGGTGAATTATACTTAAAGTTCAGGGTAATCATCATTTTTCTTTCAATAAATGGATGTTTTCAAAGTAAATGGATAATCGTTTTTAATAATCGTGATATCAATTATTGACCCAAATAATCGAGATTATGATTTTTGCTATAATCGAGCAGCCCTAGGTTACTACATTTATTGTCTTTTTTAATCTATAATATTGCTTATAGTGTTTATATATATAATAAAACCATAAGCCAGTAGAGACTCTTTGTTTAGTCATAATCAGAAACACATTCAATTAGATATTTAGTCTTAGTTTTGCAGATAAAAGTATTTCCACCAGAAGGCACCTTGTGGCTATGATAACAGAACATATCAATTGAAGGACAGCTGAAAAAGAAAGTTCCTAAAGTTTGAGTATAAGGAATTGACTGTTATTTTGTATATATTGATTGTTGTGCTTTTATTTAGGTCTTAATGTGTGCATATGTATAAATGTGTCAGGGTTTCCCACACATAGACTATACTTGGGCGGGCCGCCCAGGTATATTAACGGCCGCCCAAGTATATTTCGCGACCCATTTTTTTTATATATATATTTTTTTATAAGTTTTTTTTGTATTTTTTTTTTTTTATTCGTCCGTGACCACGACGCCATCTGCGATCGATTAACTTGTGGACAATGATCCCTCGCTCCCTTGCTCTGATCTCGCCTCGTTAAGTGGCCTGCCTCACACAGGGTGACTGGCTGTCTACATGATGTGGCCTGCCAACATGGCCACTGTCATAGAGATCATAAATCAAAGCCCTTGATTGGTCTCTGTGTGTCATTCAAGCTCGGGATAACCTCAGCTCAGGTGAGGTAAAGGACTCTCTGAGTGAATTGATAGTTAACTTAGTTTAAGTTCTCAGTGGGTCTCAAACAGTGTGGTCACCATTTATGTAAACACATATTTCCATTTGAGAGGGTAGTGATTGATCTAATGGATAGTGAGGTGGGCTGAAGATCGGAAGGCTGTGAGTTCAAATCCCGCCAGGAACACCACCACTAGTGTGCCCTTGAGTGCCATCTTTACGCAAAATGATAACTTTTTTTTTTTTTTTTGCGCACCCCCCCCCCCTCCCGCTGCCACCACCCGCCCAAGTATATTTCAGATCTGTGGGAAACACTGTGTGTCTTTTGATTGTGTTTATATAGGTATATACACATTTGCATACATATAATTATATATGGGATTGTGGGAAACGGTATTTCGATCTCTCCGTCTGTACACAAACTGAAAGATTGACAAAGTTGACTTGGTAACTATAAGTGTTCAAATGTCTGTATAAGCGGACATAGCAGCGTAGCAGTAATGGTGGACTGTGATGGCTGACTCTCACTCACCGCCCCTTCGAAGACGCAGGTGTAGATGTTGTCGGTGCTGCACTGAGGACAGGTGAAGGTGAAACTCTCGCAGTCTTTGTATCGCTCCTCGTCCGTCAGCTGCACCGGAGCTCCCAGCATGCGGTTTGTTTCCTCCTCCCTCTGGAACTGCTGGTGCGCGCGAAACTGACCTGGGTCCAGACCTGGTGTAGAAAAACAAGATGATTCTGGTTTAAAACTCCCTATCGTTTCATCCTGTTGCATTTATATTCAATCTAATATTTAATATTCCATTCCTCACATACTTGTGTATATATAATATCCTGCTTTATGTGTTGTTACTGTACATTTGTAATTCAACATGTATATTTTCTACTTTTTTTGTTACTGTATTATATCATTATAGTGGAATAAAGTGGTCTTAATATGACAATAATAATGTTTATTGCAATTTGTTCTGGGCCAATAATGCTATTTATAATGACATGCCTATCTAACTATCTTTTTAAACAAATTCCTATATATTTTATTATTTATTTTATTCATAATTTACCCTTTTTTTAATGCCATTTAATTTCAATTGAGATGTTTACATTGTTGTTGAATGTGTATTTCTTTAAATTTGTATTGTGCAATGCCATGTCTTTTATGCTGCTGAATAGCTGGAATGCTGTTTGATACTGTTGGTACTCGTAAATGTCGATAGGTATGTGAATGTAGCCCGATGTTCTTTATTGTTTTATGTTCATGTGTACTTGCTGCAGGTCTTGAAAATAGATCAATGATCTCAATGGGACCTACCTGGTTAAATAAAGAATTGAAATGAAATGAAAATCGTATTACTTTAATCTACGATAATTAGAGGAGTTGCTGGGACAGAGCAGACAAAATACTTTGGAAGTTTTCCATCTGTTCCTGCTTTCAGTCAACACTGAAACATCTACTTTGTACCTTTATGAGTCTGTTGTGATATCAGTTGTGACAGCTTTTCTATGTTCGGCTGCCTCAGCTGTCAACGGGCTATAAAACGGGAATTTTGACTAATGCTAACACATACATAAAGAGAGATTAGGACCATCACTCAGAGTAAGCCGTGCCCCACAAATACTTCAGGGCCAGTGTTTATTTTTAAAAAGGTCTGCAGGTAGGTCGGCACAATGATGACGTTACACTTATCCTATGAAATATGGACGTGACCGCCATAATTTTTAGTTGACCTCCATATTGTTGTGTTAAAGGTCCCATGTCATGGCCATTTCCACTGATCATAACTCCATTGTTGAGGTCTACTAGAATACATTTATATTGTGCAATTTTCCAAACTCACATTGTTTCGCATACAGCATCTCTGTAAACTACGTGTATTCACTCTCTCCACTAAACGGCTCGTTGCAGCTCTTGCCCCCCCCCCCCCTCCCTGTGAGCCCAGTGTGCTCCGATTGGTCGGGAGCAGTCGGGACGTTGTGAATCGCGCTGAGCTCCGTGGAGGTGTGGTTTCCTTGTTTAGCGATACACAGCGAAACACAGCCAAACTCATCCTGAGCACACACAAAGTCACAGCCGAAGTAAAAACAATAAGTGTGGCTTGATATTGAGTCAGAAAAAGGTTGATAAACGCTGTGAGAATGGGGTCTGCAGAGAGAATGGGTCTGCAGAGAGAACGGGTCTGCAGAGAGAACGGGTCTGCGGAGAGAACGGGTCTGCGGAGAGAACGGGTCTGCGGAGAGAACGGGTCTGCGGTGAGAACGGGTCTGCGGAGAGAACGGGTCTGCGGAGAGAACGGGTCTGCGGAGAGAACGGGTCTGCGGAGAGAACGGGTCTGCGGAGAGAACGGGTCTGCGGAGAGAACTGGTCTGCGGAGAGAGAACGGTCTGCGGAGAGAACGGGTCTGCGGAGAGAACGGGTCTGCGGAAGAACGGGTCTGCGAGAGAACGGGTCTGCGGAGAGAACGGGTCTGCGGAGAGAACGGGTCTGCGGAGAGAACGGGTCTGCGGAGAGAACGGGTCTGCGGAGAGAACGGGTCTGCGGAGAGAACGGGTCTGTAGAGAGAGAATGGGTCTGTAGAGAGAACGGGTCTGTAGAGAGAACGGGTCTGCAGAGAGAACGGGTCTGCAGAGAGAGAATGGGTCTGTAGAGAGAACGGGTCTGCAGAGAGAATGGGTCTGTAGAGAGAACGGGTCTGTAGAGAGAATGGGTCTGCAGAGAGAGAATGGGTCTGTAGAGAGAATGGGTCTGTAGAGAGAACGGGTCTGTAGAGAGAATGGGTCTGCAGAGAGAATGGGTCTGTAGAGAGAGAATGGGTCTGTAGAGAGAACGGGTCTGCAGAGAGAATGGGTCTGCAGAGAGAGAATGGGTCTGCAGAGAGAACGGGTCTGTAGAGAGAATGGGTCTGCAGAGAGAATGGGTCTGCAGAGAGAGAATGGGTCTGCAGAGAGAAGGGGTCTGCAGAGAGAAGGGGTCTGCAGAGAGAATGGGTCTGCAGAGAGAAGGGGTCTGCAGAGAGAATGGGTCTGCAGAGAGAATGGGTCTGCAGAGAGAAGGGGTCTGCAGAGAGAAGGGGTCTGCAGAGAGAATGGGTCTGCAGAGAGAATTTCGCCGCGATCCCAACTGTCTGTTATCAGCCAGCGAGGAGAGATCAGCAGAGCTGCCTGCACTGAGTGTGTGAGGAAGTCCGTGGATTGGTCAATTTGGACCAATCAGCGGGGGCTTAACGTAACGGCTCCGCGGACGTAACATAACGGCTCCACGGATTGGTCCATTTCGTTCCGGGTACGACATGACATCAGATGTCCCCGGAAGAATCAAATGGATGATGACGTTTCACCAACGAGGCGTTTTGGGGAGGTATTTTCTGTGTTAGAGTTTTACTCGCTACATGGTGTACTTTGAGGGTTTTGACTCTGCACACCGTTTACATGCATAAAAACCTTCATAACACACAAGGGGACGGGTACTAACCGGAAAAGCATGACATGTGACCTTTAACATCAAGCCCCCAGGAAGTGCGCCGGACTCTGATGAAAATATTCGTTGTGTCCAAACGGCAGTACTACAATTTCCCTATCAGTCCGTGACGTCACCCGGCCCAGAAAGACTTTTCCCCATTGACTGACATGGGGAAAGAGACGTCTGTAAATCAACTAAATAAAACTACCCAGTATGAACTATTGTATAGCCCTTATTATAATCATTCGGTCCTTAAAATAGTAAAATGCACTAAAATCTAGATTTATTTTCTGTCTCCATTCATTCTACTGAGCAGAGTGGGAGCTCGGGGGGCGGGGCTTAAGGGGCGCATGCTCTGTGAGCGTACATACGGGTTCTTCTGTTCTCCCGCGCTGTATCCAGTTCTTATTATACATCCATGGGTAACATGGGTGTTCTTCAGTACAGTTTTTACCAACATGATGCAGAAAAACAGCAAGGCTTTGTTGACAGAGCGAGAAAACACTTTAATTAGTTTTATTTGTGTATTTTTCTCTTTTGTTTTAGACATTTTTATTTTAGATGTTTTATTTTTCATACTCCACTGTCTAAATATTCTTGAGAAATAAAAGCTACTGCCCTTTGAAAGACTCACAGGTATTATATCATTATAACAGTGGAATAACGTGGTCTTAATATGACAATAATAATGTTTATTGCATTTCTGGGTCAATAATGCTATTTATAAAGACATGCCTATATCCGAATTAACCCATTAAAAACATTGAACCTACTACATTTGAATTAAACTCTTTGATCAAACATTTGACTTATTTTTTAAACTAATTTCTGTAATAAAATAATTGAACACGAGAGAGACATAGGGTTGCCTCCTCTCAAAGAATCCATTAACCACTCAAATTATTTGAAGTGAATATTTCACACATTTTTAACACATTTCTGTAATTTCTTTTTCTATTTGAAAAGACACAAGTTTCATATATTTCAACTAAGTACTTCAATGTATACAATATAAATAAATGTAAGGGGAAGAACAAAAAGTTTAATACAAGCTATATGTTCACAATTCCAGCATGGCTGAAACAATAAGCGACCTTAAATAATAAAAAGATAAATAATTAAAAATACCTATATAGTAAAAATCCAACATGATTGAGTGGTTTACCGTTTCGATCCTTTACTGCTGTTTCACATATATATGTTAATTGCTATTATACAAACTGCTTGACTTGTAGTCATTCTTCCCAAGTCATAATTGAGTGACATCGGCCCTCCCTCTCAATAAAACGAAAGTCTCCTAAAGTAGAGGGGTATCTCACCGAGCAACGTGGCGATGAGCACATATTTAGATGTCAGTCATCGATCAGCAAAATGACCAAATGACAAAACATGTAGTTTATAGTCACACTAAATATGCCGTAAGGACTTTTATTTAAACATATCCTAATGCATACCTTGTAAAGCAATCATCATGGAAGAGTAAACAACTGTGAAAAAAACTCATTTTTACATGATCTGTGTTTCTTGACATACATAAGAACTGAAATGGGTCAAACAGTGCAGTCAACCAAGAACCTTTAAGGAAAATATACATATAATAATATAATAACAATAGTATTTAGGGATGCTCCGATCGATCGGTCACCGATCGAGATCGGCCGATACTCACTCTCTACCGATCGATCGGTGCTCTCTAAACATGCCGATCGCATGACGTAGAATACATGACACTTTTCTCTGTGTGCGGCAAAACAAGCTCGCCAACACGGCTTCACCGGTCTGGCATTATTTTAAGGTGTCCGAAAAAGACAGTAAAATATCGGTATGCAACGTGAAGCAGAAATCCTGCAGCTCCGCCCGCCGGACCGGTGAGCGAAACACACAAGAGTTAGACCTAACACACTTAGCTATTTCATCTACCTCTGGAACAAGCTAAACTAGTTATAAAGATATTTATTCTTCACTGTCGGGTCACTCATTACTGGATCAGTGAGCTGCATGAAATACTGACAGGCTGTCAGGAGGGGGGGAGATAGGGAGAGAGGGGGAGAGAGAGAGGGAGAGAGAAAAATTGAGCGCTTCCGCTCGTTTCTCCCGTGTTATTCTCCAAAGTGAATGTAAACTTGAATAATGTACTTCATTTGAATGTAATAATTAAGTTGATTGTTGTTTGTGGAAGCTCCAGAGAATGAGCATTAACTGAGTTTTAAACATCACTTTAAAAGGAAGATTTAAGTGATGTTTAAATCTTCCATTTAGGCCCCGCCCACTCGATCGGATCAGCGATCGCTATCGGCCGATACTGATTCCAGCGATCGGTGATCGGCCCCGAAATTGGCGATCGGAGCATCCCTGATAGTATTATAGTGTATTGAGTGTATGTATAGTGTATATAATGCAACATCCAGAATGGAACAAATGCTTTATATACTTCTTCGTTATTGTATAATACAAAATAAATACAATATTCAAAGCAAATTGATATTCCGAAAGTTGCATAATTAGCTTTTTGGAAAGTTCTCTTTGTCCCAAATATCTCCTGACTTTAAACACATCAGTTTGATCCTCGTGTTTGTAACTCTATCAAACTAAAGTAGAGGGTATCTCACCGAGCCAGGTGGCGATGAGCACGCCGTCGATGCCCTCGATGGGGTCACAGATGCGGGACACCACGGGGTGAACCTGCTGGGCGAGGTAGTACTGGACGTCCAGACTGAGACCTTCCTGCTTCTGAAGCTGCTCCAGAGCGTACGCCCTCTGACTGGCCGCCAGCGTGGAGCCGTCCTGAAGGGGGACAGAAGGTTTTACTACAGGGTTTACTCAAAATCCATCTTTGTGTCAACATGCTGATTTCAATCGCCTGCTAATCTTAAGGACATGGACAGCTGTCTAAGGATTCAAACATGTTGATCTTGTGCTAACCTTCTTTCAATGAAGGGTGTCGTCTTTTTGAACTAGAAGCAAGACAACCACTTTGTACTTCTTTCAAATGTATCTTGTTTTAATATATTTTTAAATAACTTCATATTTTTCCCTCTGCTCCACACACCTTGCAGATGATGTAGGAGACGGTATCTCCGGCTTTGACCCGGTGACCCCCCTGAGAGTTGATCCACAGAGCGACGTGCACGTGAGGGAGGCTCTTCTTATCCGGGTAGTCCTGAGGGTCTTTAGTCAGAGCCTGGAGGGGAAGCACGACGATTATATGAGACGAGAAACAGAATAGAATAAACTCAATTTAAATGCAGCCAACATCTACCAGAGCTACAACATGTTTCACTCTTATTGTACATGGGAGTTGTAAGATCCATAATCGATACGTAGATACACACGGTTTGCACACATTCATGTAAATATATCTAACATGTATATATGTTCATTTTAATTCATCATCTCTTATTTCATAGTTTTTTTATCCTTTTAATTGTTATCTTTAATTGTATTGATCTGTGCTCTGTCTTCTCGCAGTTATCACTGGCCCCGTGTATCTCCTAATCGATATAACCGGCCCCGTCTATCCCACGTGCTCCACTGAGATCCAACATCTAGTTTCAGGTGGCCTGTGGAATTGCCAGTCAGCTGTTCCTAAGGCTGACTTCATCTCTGGCTACGCCTCCCTGCAGTCTCTGGATTCCCTTGCTCTCACTGAGACCTGGATTACTCCATCCAACACATCCACCCCAGCAGCTCTCTCCACTGCATATTCCTTCTCCCATACACCCAGACCCACTGGCAGAGGAGGTGGCACTGGTCTCCTGCTCTCTCCCAAATGGAGCTTTTCCCTCTTCAAGCTACCTAACTTCACTCCTTCCACCTTTGAATTCCATGCCGTCACAGTAACCCATCCTATACAGTTAACCATTGTTGTTCTCTACCGTCCACCAGGCGCCTTGGGGGACTTCTTGGAGGAATTAGATAATCTCCTCTCACACATCCCTGAAACTGGCCCTCCCGCTGTACTTCTCGGAGACTTCAACCTCCAGATGGGGAAGATAGACGAACTAACATCTCTGTTAACCGCCTTTGCTTTCTCACTCTCTCCGTCCCCACCGACTCATAAGCTGGCAATGTCCTTGATCTCATATTCTCAAGGAACTGCGCTACTTCTAACCTCTCTGTAAACCCGCTCCACACATCCGATCACTTCTTCATTTCATTCTCTCTATCCCTTTCCAAACATAACAAACTAATCTCTTCTCATCCTGCACCTGTCCGCCGTAACCTTCGCTCCCTCTCCCCCTCTACCTTTGCCTCATCGGTGCTCTCAGCCCTCCCTTCCTCTGACTCGTTCCAACTACTGCCTCCAAACTCTGCTGCAGAAACTCTCCTCTCTACTCTCTCATCCTCTCTGGACTCTCTCGGTCCTCTCACATCTCGGCAGGCTCGTCAGTCCCCTCCGGCTCCCTGGCTAAATGATGCACTGCGTGCTAATAGAACCGTCCTTAGGGCAGCAGAGCGGAAGTGGTGGAAATCCAAACACCGTGACGACCTCCTAACCTATCAAGCTCTCCTCTCCTCTTTAACTGCTTCGATCTCTCAGGCAAAAAGCACTTTCTTTCAAGATAAGATCCAATCTTCCTATTCCAATCCTAAAAAACTATTTTCCATCTTCTCCACCCTCTTGGACCCTCCAAAAGCTCCTCCCCCCTCCTCACTTCTGTCAAGCGACTTTGTTAACCACTTTGAAAAAAAGGTTGATGATATTCGCTCTTCTTTTTCTGACTCCCCTTTACTCACCGCTGGGTCACCAGACCTTCCTTCCACCAACACACTTACCTCCTTTTCCCCTCTCTCTCCAAGTGAGGTTCTTACCCTCATTACCTCTGCCCGCCCTACCACCTGTCCTCTGGACCCTATCCCTTCAAACCTCCTTCAGACTATCGCTCCTGATATTCTACCGTTTCTCACCCATTTCATCAACACTTCTCTAACTTCTGGTCACTTTCCAAACAGTCTCAAGGAGGCAAGAGTAAACCCTCTCCTAAAGAAACCCACTCTCAACCCGTCTGATGTTATAAACTACAGGCCTGTCTCTCTCCTCCCGTTCCTGTCTAAATCACCTAAAACGCGCTGTCTTTAAACAACTCTCCTGTTATCTCCATCAGAACAACCTTCTGGATCCGCACCAGTCTGGTTTCAAGGCAGGTCACTCAACAGCTCACCTCCTTGCTGTCTCTGAGGAACTGCACACTAAGCAGCCTCCCTCTCCTCTGTCATCATCCTGTTGGACCTGTCTGCTGCATTCGACACGGTGAATCATCAGATCCTCCTTCGCACTCTCCAAGAACTTGGAGTTTCAGGCTCTGCACTTTCCCTCCTCACCTCATACCTGAAAGACCGTACCTACAGGGTGACTTGGAGAGGGTCTGAGTCCGACCCTTGTCAATTAACTACAGGGGTCCCTCAGGGCTCTGTTCTTGGTCCCCTCCTCTTCTCCTTGTACACAAACTCGCTCGGATCTGTCATTAGCCCACATGGTTTTTCATACCACTGCTACGCTGACGACACCCAATTAATTCTGTCCTTTCCCCGCTCAGAGACCCAGGTCGTCGCACGCATCTCTGCTTGTCTAGCTGACATCTCTCAGTGGATGTCTGCTCACCACCTCAAGCTCAACCTTGACAAGACTGAGCTGCTCTTCCTTCCGGGAAAAGATTGTCCCACTCTTGACCTAACAATCAACATCGGCACCTCAGTTGTTTCCCCGACTCAGACTGCAAGGAATCTGGGTGTGACCCTAGATAACAACCTGTCCTTCACTGCAAACATCGCTGCTACAACCCGCTGCTGCAGATACACGCTTTACAACATCAGGAAGATACGTCCCCAGCTGACTCAGAAAGCGCCGCAGGTTCTGGCCCAGGCTCTCGTCATCTCACGCCTAGACTACTGCAACTCCCTCCTGGCTGGTCTACCTGCATGTGCCATCCGACCTCTGCAGCTAACCCAGAATGCAGCGGCTCGTCTGGTCTTCAACCTTCCTAAATGTTCCCACACCACTCCGCTCCTCCGCTCCCTCCACTGGCTTCCGGTAACTGCTAGAATCCACTTCAAGACACTGGTACTTGCGTACCGTGCTGCGAATGGATCTGGCCCTTCGTACATCCAGGACATGGTTAAACCGTACACCCCAGCACGTGCACTACGCTCTGCATCAGCCAAACGACTCGCTGCGCCCTCACTGCGAGGGGGACCCAAGTTCCCATCAGCAAAAACACGTGGGTTTGCTATCCTGGCTCCAAGATGGTGGAATGAGCTCCCCATTGACATCAGGACGGCAGATAGCTTGCACATCTTCCGGCGCAGACTGAAAACTCATCTCTTTCGACTCCACTTCGAGCGATAGAACTATTAACAAAGCACTTTTATACTAATAAAGGACTGGCTTATCTAAAGCCAGTTGAGTAGCACTTGAAATGTTTTAGCTCTATGAAGCCTGATGTACTTATATGATTCTGTTTTCTTCAAGTTTGTATCTTGTTGGTCGAACACACTTATTGTAAGTCACTTTGGATAAAAGCGTCAGCTAAATGCAATGTAATGTAATGCTGTCCTGTTTTTCATTCTTACCCCTGCTTGAACTACTGAATTTCCCCACAAGGATTAGCCTGTTTTTCAGGTCTCAGGCTCGAAAATGACATTCCCAGAACAAATGACCATATCTTCTAAAAGGGGTAAATTAATAATCTTTTTTCTCAAAGCAAGGTTAAACCTGTGAGTTGGATGTAGAAAAGTCAGAATCAATATAGATGTTTTTTATTTTAAAGTAAATTCAGATTGAACATAGTAAAAAAATGTAAATGTTAGTGTCCGTCCAAATAAAAACATTACTTATAGTGAAAAGCACCCTTGAATGATGGGATGGTAGACTAAAAGCTTTAGGAATCCAAACTATAATATATAATAAGTACCCTGTATGCAATAAAAGTGACATTTGACCTTTTTAGAGAGGTTTAGAAAAAAGAACCCACTTCTGGGTTCATTTGGGTGCATTTTCCATATCTCTGGCCCCCCTCTGTCGATTTTGATGATTGACATCTCTTTTTGACCGTTAGAGCCAATAGAATCGAGGGGAGGTTCCTAAAATCCAATGAGTGATGCGTAGCCAGAAGTGCATGTGTGACCATTGAAGAGGGTTTCATCCCATTCTATTCTATAAGTTCCAATTGACCAATATCATTAAATAAACACACACAAATGTTAGTGGTAGAAAACTAGGCTCTGTACTGGCAGGTGGCTTTGAAAGCGGTGAAAATATTCGTGCAATTAATATTCGTTTTTTCTAAATCAAGTCTTCCTGCTACCTCGGCCCTCAGAACCTCATAGAACCCCCCCCATTGGACGATCTGAACTATCCCTTTAAAGACTTTTCTATCAAGGTGTGGAAATGTAGACGCTTATAGCCGTGTTTTCACCTTGTTTATCTCGTACTGGTTGAGTGGAACGCTTCCAGCTGCTACTTTCTCTCCCAGCTCCACCAAGTGTTTCTGGATGTTCTCCACAATCACGTCACGACTCTGGTCCGACAGGATTTGACCAATCACGTAGCTGCAAGAACAACAGAGGAGAGGAACACATTTTAAGAAGAGATAAGATAAGATGGAACTTTATTTATCCTCTTGGGGAAATTCAGGCGTTAACAGCAGCAACACGGTTCAAATGAAAAACAGGATTCACGCTTTAAACATAAAGATAAAATAGAAAACAAATTAAAATCATAATACAGCAAAGTGATAAAGTAACTATTGAAACAAGATATTACAGTAAAGAGTTGTGCATTTGTATGAACATGTTAAATATATTTACATAAGTGTGCAGATGAGAGTGCAGGTGTTTTATATTTGATATTGTTGCATCGACTCAGTTGTCTTGTGTCTTACCTGTCAGAGAGAAACCATTATTTATTTTATTTGTATTATCATACCTTTGACCTCCTGGTTACTATCTGTGTTTAATGCATAACAAGTGATTTGTAAAGATCTATGATAAGTCAAAACCCTGTCTCTCACGTACTTTCCACACTCCTTGGCGAGGTCACACCAGTCTCTGCGGACGATATCCAGTCCTTTGAGTTCCTGTTTCACGCTGTATCGTCCCTCGCCGTGGTTCTCCACCACCAGGGCGGCGTATTTCTTCTTCTTCAGCAGCAAAAGAGACTTAAACACGCCGTCAATGTCGATCTCCAGAAGTTTGTAGAGCTTGTTTACCTCGGCTTTCACCTGGATGTAACAAACACATATATGCATTCAGGGAAAACGTCCAAACTTAAAGAAAGGAAATTCTCTTCTGTTCTTACCTTATTTCCAAGTTTGTAGACTTCCTCCAGAGACTTGCTGTTGGTGTTGATCATGATGGAGTCAGTATCTCCGTAGATGACCTCAAGATTCATCTGAGTCACATAAAATAACGAAAGAAAATATATCAGTTTCACATCAAGGCTGGACAATAAAAAAAACTTAAAGTACTTTCTCTATATGTACTTCCACATATATATAGTTGCACTGTATTAAATCAATGACATACATTGAGTTTATTTCAGTTTTTTCCATGACTAGATGTGTAATATATTAACTTAATAACCCACCTTCTGAACCAGGTCTTTGGTGTGCATCAGAATCTGAAAGGGAAACACACAACATAATGAATACAGATAGTAACAACAGCACAGTAAACAAACAAATGAGGAAAAAACTATTATTAAATATGAAGTTCCTAGGTTATATTTTCTGTGTGTGTGTGTGTGTGTGTGTGTGTGTGTGTGTGTGTGTGTGTGTGTGTGTGTGTGTGTGTGTGTGTGTGTGTGTAGAATTGTAGCAGAGCAGGTGACTTGCTTTTTAAATGGGGGATAATTGGCTAAGAGGGCAATTATGAGAGCGTGCTGTGACAGGCGTCTTTTCAACCCCCACACACACCCCAGCCGGGCAACACACACACACACACACACACACACAGAAACACACCTTAATGACTTAATGGCCTTTATCACCAGCAGAGTGAGTGACGGACAAATAGGAGAATTCTGTTAACGAAGTATGTCCACTCTGTGTGTGTGTGTGTGTGTGTGTGTGTGTGTGTGTGTGTGTGTGTGTGTGTGTGTGAGATCTGAGCAGCAGAGGGATCCCAACAGGTGGGGGTCCATAAGAGAGGGAGGGGGGGGGCTCCGGGTGGCTAATCTGGGGGGTCGGAGGGACAGAACGCAGTGTGACCTGTCACCAGCAATCTGCTCCTCAATCAACCGCAGACACATATATACAGACACTCACACACGTCCTGTACTCGGTGTGGGGACAAGGACGTGGCTATTTCAGAGTGCGAGGAACGAGAGGGAGGGGGGGGTTAAACCAAGAGGGGGGAGGGGGTCCACTCCCTGAAACCAGAGTGGGACTTAAGCATGCTTTATGGGCTGCTACATACCGCTGTACGGCAGGGAGGGGGGGGGTCGTTCACAGAACAGCCTCCTCCATTAGGGACTGCAGTCAAGGTCAAGGTCTCACCACACACACACACACACACACACACACACACACACACACCTCTAAATTGTGCTGCTAAGCTTTAATGCAGGCCAAATGACTCGCCTGTCTCCTGATAGCTTACAAATTAAATCTAAAAAGGACGAGTTTAGATTTAGTCGCAGGTGGAGAAATCTACTGAGGTAAAGTTAACATTTTGAGACATTTCAACGAGTATCAATTCAAGTCTGATTAGTACGAAAATATTGATACGCTCCTGAAGAAAAGGAGCCGCCATCAGGTTTCCATTGGTCACATTAATTAGAGCCTATTGAGTTAATTGAGCCTATTAACTAGATAGACATTTTAGGCCTAATTTAAAAATGTGTGATTTCAATGCTTGAGCTTTAAAAGAACTGCTGTAACTCTTTTAACTTCTGTACCTTGTCCCCTAAACTTGTAACAAAGTGAAAATGAGACTTTTGGCCATGATAAAGCAGAAAAAGGAAGCGCTGAAAGAGGAGAGGCTGGAAGGATCAGAGAATAGACAGAAGGAAAGGGCAGAGGAGGGAAGAATAGAGAGATGAGAGAGACAGACGCGGAGGGGTTGGTGTTATGGGGCGAGCGAGGTGTGAATGCGTTGATGTAATTGATGTGCGGACTCATTTAGAAGGTTTTCCATCCGCCGTCAGTCCCGGCCGGAACGAGCCGTGTGAAAGACAAGTCCTTTGACCATGATGCAATTTGTGACAAACTGACGGTGTGTGTGTGTCATCTTCAGACACATACCAACACACACATACTATAGGAAGGAACCAATGCAAACACACAGCCCCAGGGAGGAAGGTTCTCGTGTGTGTGTGTGTGTGTGTGTGTGTGTGTGTGTGTGTGTGTGTGTGTGTGTGTGTGTGTGTGTGTGAGCACCATGCATGCCTCTCGTACTGAAGCCAACAACTGCACAAGCTTCACTCGAATTACTCAACCTGACGCCGTGTCCTTCAGAAATACTACTCTATCATATCAACAAGATTATCAAACAGCGGAACAAACAATCAATACGTTGACAGAAAACGTATTTACAGCCATTTTATTGTTCATTTTACCTTTTTTTTTAGCATAACTTCACTCATTTAAGCTCGACAGATGCCTGTTTCTGACTCTTCTTTGATATCAAATCATTTAATCTTTGGGTTTCCAAGAGTTTGTCGCATAAATACGGAGTTTTGAAAAGCTCTGGAAACTTATGACCGTGGTTTTTCACTATCTGCTGACATGTAACAACCCTAATGAATGAAAATATTTAAGTTCCTGATGTCGTTAAGAAGTCGATTTTCAATCCTTTGGCATCCACAACAAGTCAAAGCAAGTCACTTCTATGTCCTATTTGCCCTATTTCTTTTAACTAATACTTAACATTTAACAAAAACATCAATAACTAAATCAAAACCTCAGTGAATTGTCCATGTTTCTTCTCAGCTCCTCTGTTAATACAGTGTAATGACTGGACACTAGTTGAGCAGCTCACTGATAAGCGCTGTGAAGGATCGAAGCAGGAGTATTGTCTTAACTTCATTTTCAAACACTCGTTATCGCTACCCCAACCTTAATTTTCAAGGTGAGAGCTGAGGTGTCATGTCACATTATTTTGGCTGCAAAAGGTCAAGGCGGGTCAGAGGTCAAATTAGATGGCATGCCTCTTCCTCTGCACACTTAGCACTGTGCAGCGCTATTTACTACTGCTACCTTCATTTCTTAGACAGAAATGAAGGTAAAAACCCAAATCTTGTGAAAAACACATTTTACTCATGCTTGAATATATTAATTGACAAATCTATAAGTCAATATAATACTTGCGCAACATTTTGATAATTGATTAATCATTTAAAGGTGGGGTAGGTACGTTTGAGAAACCGGCTCGAGATACACTTGTTATATTCCATGGAATGCTCTCAACATCCCGATAGCAATGAATATCTGAAGTGCCTTCCATCTGTGCTCAAACTGATCTCGTGCCCTCATTGGTCATGTGCTCGTTCGTGTGTGTTGGAGGAGGGACTCTGTGAGGAAGTGGCAGATTTATTCCGGCTGTGTATTTTCAAATTCTAGCGCACTCGAGCTGGTTTCTCCAAAATTACCTACCGCATCTTTAAGTAATTTTTTATGCAAAAATGGCAAAGAAAACTGTGAAGCTGACCGTTGAGCGGCCCGACCAAGCAAGGAGGCAGAGCGTCCCAAATACAACCCGGTGTGGGCATTTATTGCTCACGTGACACAGCCTCAATCTCGCTGGTCACGTGAGCACAGTCACAAGGATCTCACACACCAAACAAAACAGGAAACACAGAGCCTAAATACCCACACTAATCAACCCAACAGGACACAGGTGAGGGGGGAGGAGACAACACAGGGCACCAGGTGCACACAATCAACAGCAACAGACATGGGGAAAGGGAACACTTTTCAAAATAAAACACATGTGCAATATACAAAGCCCGAAGCCGTCAGTCCACAGTGACGAAGCCATCTTCGTCACAAAAACATTTGGAGATTTCATGCTCTTCCACCTCCTCGCTAAAAGAAGATATTTAAAGACTGGAAGTTGGGAGTTTAGGATGAATATTTTTAGCTAGTTTCTGATATTTTATCAAGCAAAAAAGTAAGAAAAGACTTGCTGGATTCAGAAAAAATGAAAACACGTCGTTGAAATAGTCGTATGACCAACTTCAGACTCTCTAAACTATATGAAAATAATAATAAGATTTGCAGTCTTACTAATTAAGACACATTCAAATCCTCTTTAGATAAACCTGCATGCCGCAGCTTCATTACTCTGCAGAAACATGTTGGACAGAGCTCCAGCTGAGTGCAGAGTTCCTGCAGTACTTCAACACTCTCACAGCTCACAGGTGACATTTTCACTTTGTCCTCCCCATTTTTAAAAAACATAATTTACCCAACAGTCTGCCGTGAGACTCCAGGGCGTCTGACCCTGCCAATGCTGCTAAAAGATGTAGTTAAGTGGTGCGACCGTACAGTGTAACACTCAAAGCTGCCAGGAAGTGAACGAGGGAGACAACTACAGGAGCACAGGTCCAAAAGAAATGACAAACCCCGACTTCTGCAGCTGGACGAAGCCGAAAGCTGGGTTTCTGAACAGATATCGAGTCGAAAAACTGTCATACAATGGAGGTTTAACACAAATACAACTACACTTTTAAATAGCCGATTGTAGAATCTGCACTTCACAGTTTCTGGCTCTACTTCTCACAGCTTGAAGTCCAATTTAATGCAGTGCTTTTAACAATGCCTCATGTCTTTGCATTTCATTCGAAAAGGTGCTATTGTCATTCGCACAATAGCTAATAGTTGTTAGCAATTAAAAGCTTCAATTAAAAGTCCCAGGCTCTTCCAACAGAGCAACATACATTGTACTAAAGTCATTAAATAGTGCAAGTGACACAATGCTGCAGGTATTAAAAGCAGGAATAAGTAGACTATGAATGTTAAATAGAACAGGATGTACAATTAAATACTGTACAGGGAATAAAATACTAATTATTGTTATAATATATACATTTGTGAACTGCAAGAGCTTCGGATTTTAACCCATTATTGCTAGCTGTCATGCTAATTTGGGATTTAAAGCATAGAATAAAGCATGTTTTGTTTTACTTATAATACCTGGAAAAGAATGTGATTGTAATTTGAGCAAAGTACATGTATGGACAAAGCAAATCAATAATAAAAAAGTTTTAAAAAACAAGGAAAAGTGACAGATAACTCGATAACACTTTTAATACCTCACTGTTAAATCTGCTCTTCCCAATTGAGCTTCCAATCCCCTTAATGTAGTGCTTTAAACTCACTAGTATCATGTCTTTGCATGTGCGTCACATTACCGTGTGATCCTGCACGAAGCCATGCTAATTGATGAGAGGTTCAGCCTCGTTGTGATATCTGGATTTTCCTCAGCTGTTGTTCAGCTATCTGCTAGCCTTATTTACGAGGGATTTAGATGTCATGTGTTTCGTCAGGCGGTAACTTTAAATAACAATACGAGTCCTGTTTGACCTGCATTGGACGAGTGACAAATGGGTTATAGATTGAAAGGGAAGCAATAAAAGATAATACAGAGATGCACAATAAAGCTAATACCCCTTCACACACATACCACCACCCCCCACCCCCCCCCCGACGAGCAGATCAGAGGCAGCATTTTAAACCTCAGAGCGGCTGAGGGCCCTTGTAAAGAGAGCCAGTGACGATTGTTATGAAAAGCACTCAGCTGAAAAGCATTTTGGGATGACAGTCGGCGACTGAAATAGCACCTGTGGAGGAACACACCACTGTCAGAGCAGGGGGAAGGGGGGGTACACACACACACACACCCCCTTTCCACTAACACAATCTCACAAATAAAGATGCATAAAATAATCCTCACTGCTCCAAACACAGACGCAGGAATGATTTTTCTCACTGAAATGATTTCAATACACACACACCCCTTTTCCACTAATGCAATTTCACACGAAAGATGCATAAAAGATTTGTATATCTCTTCAGAAGTGTTTTGTCACTCGAACACACACACACACACACACACACACACACACACACACACACACACACACACACACACACACACACACACACACACACACACACACACACACACACACACACACACACACACACACACACACACACACACACACACACACACACACACACACACACACACACACACACACACACACACACACACACACACACACACACCACACACACACACACACACACACACACACACACACACACACACACACACACACACACACACACACACACACACACACACACACACACTGCCGTTTCTCTGGCTGCAGTCACCGCTCTGTGTACACGCGCAATGTCCCGCCCACAGCGCTATCTGATAGGCTATCACTGAAGATCTTCCGGGCGGGAGCCAGAGAGGCGGGACCTTCTCAGGTTACAGGCAGGTGCGAAAGAACGCAGACACAGACTGAAGCAAGCAGCAGCGCTGAGCGGCAGAGCCAACATGTGTTAAACCGAAGTTCAATAAACCTATCCCCTATGCTGAAGTTGCAAAAACACCACCATCTTATGATCCAATTCTATCAGTTTCCCAGTTACACAGGGACGCGGGAAGTCAGTCAGAGTTGGGGGTGCGTGCAGCGTCTCGCAGCGGAGTAACTGTGGTGCGGAGGGGGGGGGGGGGGGGGGGCTGCGAGTGGAGCCTCGCAGTTTTTCAGGTTGATATGTGAAGCTCATTAGCTAGCCAACATGTATCTAGCAAATGTTTAGCAAAATATTAGAAGTGAGGGTCCTAGACTAACGTTAGGTCTACTGTAATAGCCTCACTTTTAATAGTTTGCTAAACATTAGCGAGCACTAGTGTTTTGCAGTTGCTAGCAGCTTATTGGGATGTTATGCTAGGTAGACAGATATAATAAATTAAGTATTCTTGTTAGTTAAGCATGTCAGCCTGCAGCCCCACTTCCTGTCTCTCTCTAACTCATTGCTGCACTAAAGAAAAGGGCAGAGAGGAAACCAGTTGTAAGATGTTTAAAAGTTTATTAAACATAATATATGCTTAAATGCATTTCAAAGAAGTTGTGTTGAGTTGTGTTGGAGTTTGTGTTATTCTACATTTTGACACCAAGATTTTCTGATTTTACTGCAAATGTATATCGGTTCCAAATATCGGTCTGCTTGATTACTAATAATCGGTATCGGCCTTGAAAAAGCCATCCCTAACACACACACACACACACACACACACACACACACACACACACACACCTGTCCTGGCAGATGCCTTTGCTGTGTACTCATGTCTGCTACTGGGAGGGTCAATCCGCTGTAAAGCCTCGTCTGATTTAAAACCCCCGGCTGAGATCACACACGCCGGCGCTCATTGGGAATAACTCGACAATGACAGCGGTGCCTCTGGTGCCTGGAAATAAAAAATGTGGCACTTTAAGGTCCTGATGAGTCACTCTGTCCGCAGGCAAAGGACTCACCCACCGATGGGTTCTTAAAATGTCTCCGGGGAAATAAATAACGCATGTGTAGATAGTGAAAAAGGGATGGTGATTAAAATGTGATATTTGAGATCGCAGGCAGTAGAAGAAGAAATGACCTTTGTCATCAGCTACAATTGCATTCACTGCGTCGGGGCTGATTTCTATGAATATATTTTTATCTGAACTTTAAAGTGGTTTTAATGAATTGAAACTTTATAGAACACAATACATAGACACGACCTGCTCAGCACCAAACACACAGATGTATCTGGTGAACATAGTGCGAGATTTGAAGCTATAGAGGCTTTTTAAATGGTACATGTTTCCTTCAAAATAAATACAAAAGTGTTTCCCCTTCTCATAAGTAAACCTACAAATATATATTTCAGGTTAAAATATGCAAATTACAACCTATATGCCACAAATCAAGCTGTAGTTACATTCAAGCATTTGTTTGAGGTGTGTTGACAATAACTGTGATATTTAATTAATGACATATTTTAATGTTAATAATAAACATATGCTTTTATTGTGTAAGTAATCTAGTGTCCCTAGATCTGGTACTGCCTCTTATCAGCAAATGCATAATTACTTTATCACAAAAAAGTGGCTAAACACAATGAAATGGGACGGGTGGCGCAGTGGTGCTGGGGAACTCCAGTTCGAAACCCGCTCCTGCCGCCACTGCGTCAGGCCGTTGTGTCCTTGGGCAAGACACTTCACCTGAACTTGCTCCTGTGGGTATTGTCCACAGTACATGACCATTGCATGTATGATATGTGTGTAATGTGTGTATATGTAAAGCGCTTTGAGTCATTGAAAAAGCGCTATAATAAATGTAAGGAATTATTAATTATTAATGAAATGAACTAATGGATTACTATATTAAAATAATCTACAGATATCGCAGTATGATTTAATACTTGTGGCCACGATGATTGCGCAGTAAATGCGTGATATCGTGCAAATATATATCGGTACAAATGTTGGTTTGATTGATCAATAATAGTGTTAATTTCGTTGACTAAAACTATGACGAAATATGTTCGTCAACGACCTTTTTTTCCATGACGAAAACGAGACGATGACGAGACGGCACCGACGGCAGTAAACAATAACTGCAACGAAATCATCGTTGACGAAAAGTGACGAGACGAAAATGTAGTTTACTAAATAAAAACTATGCCAAAATCTCTCTTTACTTTCGTTGACGAAAAATGAGGAGACGAAATATTATCAAAGATAACGTTACATCTCTGATAGTCAGTTTTTCTCCAAGCAGTTCCATTTCCGGTGCTGCGGCCGGGCAGCAGCTGTGTGTGTCCGTGCTGCGGCTGGTCAGCAGCTGTGTGTCCGTGCTGCGGCAGGGCAGCAGCTGTGTGTCTGTGCTGCGGCAGGGCAGCAGCTGTGTGTCTGTGCTGCGGCAGGGCAGCAACTGTGTGTCTGTGCTGCGGCAGGGCAGCAGCTGTGTGTCTGTGCTGCGGCAGGGCAGCAGCTGTGTGTCTGTGCTGCGGCAGGGCAGCAGCTGTGTGTCCGTGCTGCGGCTGGGCAGCAGCTGTGTGTCTGTGCTGCGGCAGGGCAGCAGCTGTGTGTCTGTGCTGCGGCAGGGCAGCAGCTGTGTGTCCGTGCTGCGGCTGGGCAGCAGCTGTGTGTCTGTGCTGCGGCTGGGCAGCAGCTGTGTGTCCGTGCTGCGGCTGGGCAGCAGCTGTGTGTCTGTGCTGCGGCTGGACAGCAGCTGTGTGTCTGTGCTGCGGCTGGGCAGCAGCTGTGTGTCCGTGCTGCGGCTGGGCAGCAGCTGTGTGTCTGTGCTGCGGCTGGACAGCAGCTGTGTGTCTGTGCTGCGGCTGGGCAGCAGCTGTGTGTCTGTGCTGCGGCTGGACAGCAGCTGTGTGTCTGTGCTGCGGCTGGGCAGCAGCTGTGTGTCCGTGCTGCGGCTGGGCAGCAGCTGTGTGTCCGTGCTGCGGCTGGGCAGCAGCTGTGTGTCTGTGCTGCGGCAGGGCAGCAGCTGTGTGTCTGTGGTGCGCGCGGCGGCAGATTTGAATTACACCGAGCAGCGGCACTATATGAACTGTCAAGAAGACTCGGGTCTAACTCGTGGTCTAACTAACCTTATTTAACAGAAAATGAAATGGCAACAACAGGGCTTGGGAGCAGTGGTCGCACTCGCGTTAACCGAATACCCCCCCCGTCAGCGCGAGTGAGTGATAAATTGTGCACTCGACGGATAATAATGGATTATGACGGAAATGTTACGATCCGTCAAAATGACTGACAACGAAAAAGTCTAAAGCCACCACTGCTTGGGAGAAAGAAACAACGTGATATTTGGGCCCATTTTCGCTACAATGAGGCGGAGAAAAAGAGCGAATGCATTGTTTCATCAGAAGGGAAGCAATGTGGCCATAACACAGAAAACACCACAAACCTGACCGGATACTCTCTGCAAAGCTTCTTCATCATTCAACCTGAGTTTCATCAAATAAGGACAAGATATCATCTTATTTATTTATATGCTAAAATGACAAATTATTGGTTTTGGCTAGTTTGACTGAAATGTTCTATATAATAAAAAAGACTCAACAGTTTTCATTGACTAAAATAAGACTAAAATGTTGACTTTTAGTCGACTAAAACTTGACTAAATAAAAACAGGATGAAGGTGACTAAATGAGACTAAAACTAAAAAGGTCTTTTTTATCAATAAATGTAAAGGTTTTATTATAACTACATGTATCACCTTCTTGTAAAGTCAGCTAAAACCACACACTAATTATCATCTCATTAACAACCACCAGTGACCGTGATAAAGTCGCCGTGTCAGACGTAACGAGTTATAATCCCCGACATTATCCCGGTCTCACATGGCCTCATTAGAGCACGTTACTAAAGTCGCTGTTTAGATTCTGAACCCTCCGACTGTCCTGCCAAAATAGCAGCGCTGCTCCCATGTGACTATTTGTTAAGTCCTCTCCTATCAGGAGCAAAGCCAGCGCGGTGGACGGCGTGGAAACATCCCCACACACACATATTACAGCTTATGTGTTCTTAAATCTAATTCGGGGAAATGTCAAAATGACCTTTGTGGTTCTGAGACTGCAGCGGCGACTGAATGAAAGCAATGGGGACAACGGTGTTTACTCAAACACACGAGACGTGATCTGGTATTTCTAAATTCGGGGGGAAATGATTTGTTACAGGACAAGAGGAATGACACAGAATCTGCATGAGGGACGCCGGGGGGCAACAATATTTACTTAGCGTTCATTACAGACACACACACACACAAGTGCACATAGATGTTTAACCCAAAGCAAACTTTGACCTCTCCACACCCTCGGCTCCGTTACCCATTCCTCACTCTGCATGCCATCCCATAATGTGAACTGCGAGCTCCTGTCAGGCTGTTTTTAAACACAAGGACAGAGACTCAATTACAGCAGAAAGGCTCTCAGGAGTCGTCCTCCATCCCGAGACACACACACACACACACACACACACACACCTGCTAACGGTTGTCAGATTTGCTGGCAAAAGGGCGAAGGTCAAACCAATCTGCGTGCCACAACAATCAACGGCTTCGAGCGGCCTCGGTTGTTAACATCACTCGATTAGGAGGACTTACGCACACCGACACACGTAGTTTGTGTTCAGAGACAAGGCTGCTCAAAAAACTAGGAAAAAGAGCTTCTGTGTCCTAGCGTAAGTTCTGTTCCTTTTGGACAAAAAAACCACCTTAAATCTGGCTTTCTTTTTACGGGAAATGTTACAATCAGCTTTATCCCCGGGAGAAATGGCTCCAGATCTGATTGGCCGTGATGGAAATGTGACAGAATCAGAAATGCATTTGTCCCAAAGCAAAGGTCGGCTGCAGACAGAAGGGAAAGTAAAAAGACTAGACGTACAAGGACACATATTATAAGTTATTAACGTACAAAACATCGACAGAAAAAGTTATTTTACTATGCCGGTTGTGATTCAAACTCGTCAGGAAACTCACCACTTGAACTGAACAAACAACAGATATAAAAACGTGAAACTCAAGGAATAACAGACTTGTGTTATAGCAATGGAAAAGGACTTTATCGCCTATTTTGGCAGGTTTCCCGATGTTAAAAACCCTCTTGTATGCACGAGAGGAGGGGAAATGGTATAATATTCAACGATCCTAAAGACAAAGATGAATAACACTCATACAGCTTTTTGTGGCGCCCTTGACTGTTAATAGACACTCCTCTATTTGCTATGACGAGCAACATTAACACCGGTATCAGAAATTAACACCCCGACGAGCCAGATGCTGGAAATGTCTCCCTGCAACTGATCTGAGATCCCGAAGCGCCAGCAGGAAATCTTCCTTTTCTCTACGTTTGATTCTCTCGCGGACAAAAGTCTCCCTGGTATGACAGATGCATTTATCAGCCTGTTATAACCGCAAGTTGTCTTCATATATCTCCGCTCCAACTGTTCTCTGGCGAACTTACAAAAGGACCCGAAATAACGCGCAGGGGTTGAGGGGGACATCAATCTGCGGCGGTGTAATCCTAAACCTTCACCTTCCTCTTAATACCCATCAGCCCCCCCTTTAATACCCTCGCATACCAGGACAGGAGGGCCACAACAAATGGCCCCCGACAAAGGGCAGAGTTCGGCCAGTAGCACATGTACCAACACACACAGGAAACACTCAAGAATCAAGAGGGGTTTCCTATATCTATTTTAACAAAACATCTATTAAATCAATTAGAATATATATCAGGAAACTTTTCATCCTCAAAAATAAGTTTGTATATCTCTTAGTTTTCAAATTAGCCTGTACACACACACACACACACACACACACACACACACACACACACACACACACACACACACACACACACACACACACACACACACACACACACACACACACACACACACACACACACACACACACACACACAACACACACACACACCACACACACGACACACACACACACCACACACCACACACACACACCACACACACACCACACACACACACACACACACACACACACACCACAATCACACACACACACACACACACACACACACACACACACAATCACCACACACACACACACACACACACACACACTACACACACACACACACACACACACACACACACACACACACCCACACACACACACACACACTTGATCTTATATTTGGTGTTTCCCTTCCTAACTTGTCTGATCAGAGAGCACCGTGGCCCCCGGCAGACACCAGAGGGATTAAGCCTCAATTTAAACCGAGAGTGAGCGAAAGATGAGAGCTAAGCTAATCAATAAAAACAGAACACATGCAAACACAAGGGGGGGGGGGGATACACACCGCAGACAGGGTGGTGTTCTGTGTACGTGTTGCAATTACAAAAATAAAAAAGCCTCCTAACTCATGATATGAAAGTGCAAATGTGACGATTCAAATGAGGGCCGGGTGCAAACGGCACTAGCCACAAATACACCAGAAAGCCCGCCAAGAATTACTTGCGGCGTACGGTCGTTAAACTTTAATGCGCCATTCAAATTCAATAGAACCGATTCAGGGGCGTCCATCTAGCGGGGGTGGATAGTAGTGCATGGATGACGATAGAAATGTCAGATTAACATGAAATGAAATGCAGTTTTTAAATGTTAGTCTCCTTCAATACAGAAAGACAGTTTGTGGGAGTAGTGTGGATTATAGGAGTTGTTTCATTGTCTTAAAGCAGAGAGCTTCTTCCACTTCAGGAGTTAATAGTACATGAATTATCTACAAAAAAAGTCGAATTCTCTCCCAAAAAACGAGAATCTGAGTTTCTCCTAGTTGCTAACGTTAGCTGAGCTTATTTCTCAGACGACAAAAAACCTTCACATGGATAAAATACTGAGTTTAAAAGCACTAAAATCTAGAAAAAGCTTTTTTAAATGGGCTTAAAACTGGATAGAAGGCACATTTTTGACAGATTCTTGCAGGAAACATGAGAAAACGCAGCATTATCTTCATTTAAATGACAAAATATAAGTTAATATCACTTGGGATAATGCAAGCAAACAACTCAACTGAATATTTAACAAAGCTTTAGTTGTTTTCAGACCTTTTACGTGTCCCCTAAACAGTAGTGAGTGACTGAACTCATCCGACTGTCTCACAAATGTGTGCCGCTATAAGAGATAATGAAACAGAATATCTAACGAATGCAGGTCCAGATTTAGATTTTGGGAGAGCATTAAATGATCGCGTCCACATTGCTCCCAGTGGGACTCCCTGGTTGTGTTGATGCTGAAACACACTCGGTATAAATAGACGTCCAGGAACACGGATACAAAGTAAACAGAGTGCAAAGTGGATCTGCGCTTCTCAGCACTGACGTCTGACCTTTAGACGCTCGTCTCTGCAATCGGTCTTATCACACTTCACTCTGAGCACCGTCTACGTCCGAATGAAACACAATGCTATGTGTTCACTGTCCCTTCAACACACTGGGAGAACACAGGAGGTAAAGCATGCTTTTGATGATCAGAAAACATTTGAATACGTCTTAAAATCAATTAGAAAATATGTTGGGAACGTTTTTATTCCTGGCTTAAAGTTGTCTAAATTCTACAAAGTGCTACAGCATGTTAGCTCTCCAAATGCTCAACGTATATCCATCATTATCAGCTAATTAAATGCCTTTTAGCTTTCAAATGAGCCGATTTTATCTGTGTCACATGTGATATTTAAGACACATTACAACAAGGGTTGTTCTTTAACTCTGACACCATTTTTGATTTGTTCCCAAACGGCACGTCCACACAGCGGCTGTGGAAGAAGCTTGCCGGCGGGCGTGTCTGAAGCTCGACCAACAACCAATCACATGAATCTCCCGCCCCTGACACACAAGCAGCGGTTTGATTGGCTAGAGCTTGTACTGGCATATGATTTGATTGGCTGACGCTTCCGTCGAAGCTTCAGAAGATTCAAAAGTTGAACATTGCTCAACTTTTGAAGCCTGAGATGCCTGGAAATCTCCGCTTTGCTTCCCACAATGCAGTTCGGCTCAAAGTGAATGGGCAGAAGCGTTGTGTGGACGTACCGTAAGCCTTCTAGAGAAACAGCTAGGGAGAAAATTAGCAGACACACGAAATATATTCATGCAATTCATACACATGTTTGGAGCTAGCTGCTTTCTTTAGAAAAGACTCGGCATTACTGCTAGAGTTCGGTTTCGACTGAATTGCATAGTGAAAGAGAGGCATATAGGAAGCCAAGCTAAACCAAACTCAAGGTGTCATTTTAAAGTGCTTACATTGTGCAATATCATCATTAACGTCATGATAGGTTAAAAGGACAACTGTTGCCACTTTAATATCATACGCCATATAGAGTGGTGCAGAAAGGAGTCCCAACACCGCTCATGAGTCTGCATTTTAACACTTCCGTTTCCTCCTCTGGAAGTCAATGCTTTTTGTGGGATTTTATAGAATTTAACACTTTTTTCTGTCATAATATGGAGAAAAAACAATTGGTGGAAAGAACCAGGGAGATGCTAACTTCGCCACCACTCTATCTCCACGTTAGCATATTATTAAACTGTGTGTGTGTGTGTGTGTGTGTGTCTATTCCTAAAGATGAAAGACTCTGAAATGCCTCCTCCTGTACACATGCAGTACACAAACACAGTACTGAGGCTCAGTTACACAGATACTCTGAACACACACACACACACACACACACACACACACACACACACACACACACACACACACACACACACACACACACACACACACACACACACACACACACACACACACACACACACACACACACACACACACACACACACACACACACACACACACACACACACACACACACACACACACACACACACACACACACACACACACACACACACACACACACACACACACACACACACACCTGAAGGAGCCTAGGAATAAACTGTAGATCCAAATATGAGTCTCAAACAATTAGTCACACAGAATCGAATTAGCCATCATGAATATTTAGTTTGACGAAATGTAGTAATGACAGAATAGTGCGGTGTCACTTCCTGTTTCAAATGAAGCCGGAGCGAGCTGTAATTAAACTCATCCATTAAAGGCTGTTGACAAAGATTAAACTCTGGAGGGACAGGAACTCCCACTGGTATCAGAGAATCAAATGAGCACCTTTTTACAAACGTATCATGAACAACAAGCAGGTCTGGAGGCTGTCAGAGTAACACACACACACACACACACACTGAGCCCTGCCCTCTATTAGTGGACACAATGAGTGTGTAAGAGGATCTGAATGAAGGACTCCCCTGAGGACTCGTACTGTTAGAGCTCATTAAATGAACACGAGTACAAACACTGACATGTGTGAGGTGTTCACTTACACGACCAGATTTAGCCGTTTGTGTCATGCAACACACACTTTGTTGAGAGCACGCCCCGTTCTGTTCCTTTTGTGTGCGTTGAAAGAAGTCATGACACACTCAGGCTTTACATAGAGAGAGTGAGCTTCATGGAAAATACTTAAGAGCTCACACACACACACACACACACACACACACACACGGGGTGTTTATTGTGATGAACTTGAGGGAGTGATCATATTTAGAAACAGAGAAGAGCACAAGGTGACGAGGAAGAGGTAACGATGAGGAGAGGAAAGGAGGACAGGAGGAAACCAAAAATGAAACGGAAGACCAGAAGAGATGGCAGAGTGAAAAGTGTTGCATGAAGTTAAATGTAATCCAGCAGTGCCCTCTTGTGGACAAACATGGAAGTGTTTCAATTTCTATTAACCAGACTGGAGCTCTTATTTTATCAGTATTTGGGTCTTTTATAAGCCCCGTCTTCTTGCTCGATGTGCACTAAAGCTGCGACAGTTAGTCAGTCAACATAAATATAATTGTTGCCTCTTTAGATGTATCGTTATTTTCCTGCAAAAACGCCGGAAAATGCTGTTTTCAGCCTCTTTTATGTAATATAAAAGTGAATATCTTTGGGTTTAGGGTTTTAACTATTTCTTACATTTTGTAGACCAATCAATTAAGGCGAGACACCCCAGGTGAATAGGGTAATTTTTTTAACTTAAAGGTATCAGCTAGAAATTTCTCCAGTTAATTACTTACAATAAGGCAATTGTCTTTTGTATTACAAGTTTCTGAAATAGCATGTTTAAATATGCAAATTATCCATTATCTCATTAAATATGCACATATTTTAACACATTTCAGGAATCGAAATCTGAACTTTGGATATAGCCAGATTCAAAATTCTTGTTTCATTTTGTAGTCATATTAGTATCTAAGGCTTTTACAGAAGGGATATTGGATATCTCTTTTTATCACTCCATAAATCAGAAAATACTGTCAACAGCCCTAAAATATCCATTTTCGCCATGTTTTTAGGTATACAATGTTGTATAATTCAGGCTATGAATGATATATGAACAAACCCTTCTGTAAAAGCCTTCATAATATTGATAGGAATATAACTGGAAGGTTTGGTGTATGTACGTGCAACTGAAGTTGAAATTTCGAACTCAGAGTAGGAGAAAAAACTCATTTTGAGAAAACGACCTTTAAAGATTGCAGTGAGGCGCTAGCTAAACCCTCCTGTTCTTTGGATGACAGCTTGCGCATCGACGCACTCCGTGAAGGTATTTCATGTTCAGGGTCATTTGTTTTTTGTCTAACCTTGCTTCGTGCAAGTGACAATTGTTGTCGTCTTCTCTGTGAACGTTTTTTTCGCCGTTCTTTTGGCATTTTGAGATTTCAATTTCTAGCAGAAAGCTAACCAGGAAGTGTTTTAGCACACCACGTGACGCATCTGAACGAATCACGTTGTCAGAAGTTGACACCAGCCAATGAGATTTCATTTCTTGGTTTAGACCCCTTTGTGCTTTCACGATTGGTTGCTGATACAAAGGAAATGACCATATTTGGATCTGATGAGATTGTGCAGGAGAGACACAGCTTTCCAGCGATACCTCTGTTGACATGGTGCACACAGCGGTCGCGGTACTTTATGTTACGTTAGAAAGCTAACTTTTGGTGAATTTAGGAGAAATCTACAGACGCAAATAGACAAACTATAGTAAAATAAACACTTAAATGTGTATTTTGTACGTTTTCCTTCCAAAAGCCTGAAAGAAAACATGTTATAGAATCAAAATAGCACAAAATCTCAAAATTGACCAGTACTTGAAAAACGATGTTTTTGCCTGCCGTGTCTCGCCTTAATCCCAAAAAATAAATTGTAGTCAAAGTTTGTACTGTAATAAATGTACAACTAAGAAGCTTGTTTTAGTTAAGTTTTTTAAGACGTGCATTATCTATCAGTCTCATACAGTGTTTATGCAGTGTGTGTGTGTGTGTGTGTGTGTGTGTGTGTGTGTGTGTGTGTGTGTGTGTGTGTGTGTGTGTGTGTGTCTCTCACCTCTCTCCCCTTGTGTGTGACGAGGGCGGCGAGGGGTTTGGCGTAGAAGCGGCTGAAGCTGAAGCCCAGGCAGCCGTACATGCTGTTAGCCGTTAGCTTCAGAGCCTTCTGACGGATATCATACTGACGGAGAGACAGACAACGAATATTAGAATAGCTAATTATCTCAAACTGCAGTTGAGGTTACCCGTGTGTGTTTCAAGTTTCAAGGCTCTATTGTCATTAGCACATTATGTGTGTACCTGCAGGTAGAGGTCAGAGTTGAGGTCCTGCTGCTTCATCAGCTGTTTGACTTGTTTTCGTCGCTCCACCAGCTTCCTGATTTCTTTGGGCAGGATTCCCATCTCCAGGCTCTGATCGGGAACTTCGGGAATGTCATCCGACCCGTCCTCCTGTTACCGGGGAAACAAGAGATGGAAGTTTAGTTGGGCATTTTACGTGAGGGGAAGACTGGGAAACTGAGGATGTTGAGGCTCGTCACACCTCAGAACCGGACCAATCTTTAGA